>NW_027184085.1:35263108-35488108 GCF_041296385.1 Aphelocoma coerulescens
CTCCATTTAGGGCCTCAATGTCATTACAGCCGATCATAGCCTTAAACTGGAAGGAGGGTGGGGTGGGGGGAGCTCAGGTATTTTATAAGGAACA
The DNA here is from genome assembly GCF_041296385.1 of Aphelocoma coerulescens. Classification (NCBI taxonomy): domain Eukaryota; kingdom Metazoa; phylum Chordata; class Aves; order Passeriformes; family Corvidae; genus Aphelocoma; species Aphelocoma coerulescens. The sequence goes on from NW_027184085.1 coordinate 35,263,203, forward strand.
AAGAAACCTCCTAACAGAAAATAGAACAGAGCAGGCAGCTTCAGCAGATTGGGCTGCTGGGAGAGCAAAAAAGGAGGTGAACTGGGGAGCACAAAGGCAAGTCCAGAGCAGACACTGCTTTCAAATCAGCAGTTGTGAGTAGTCCTGGAAAGAACTTTTGCCTTCCCCTTCAAGGCAAAGCTCCTCCCGGCAGGCCTTCACCCCGTGGACATGCAGTGCTGCAGAGCCCAGGGCTGTTCCTCTTGCCAGCCTCCTTCCACGTGCAGAGCCGATTAAGCAACCATTAGAGACACTGTCCCCAAAAGACCCAATCCCTTACTACAGGCAGCGTTCCCTCACGTCTTCACCCCCAAAGGCACACACAGAGCCCAGCAGGGCTGACAGACCATGGTAAGAAGCTCTGGCACAGCTGCTATACAGTAAAAACACATTACTCCATTTTTATTTTCTTCCCTCAAATACTGTGAGAGGCTCAAGTGTTGGGTTTGTGTTCCCCTTGTTCCTACATTCACAGTGTTGCTCACAACTTTGTGTGTTTCTCGGCGCACACTGGCAGGGTTGCGCGCATACACTGTGAAATCCAGGCTGGCTCCAAGGCCGAGCCTGTTATAAATCCACCCAGAGGGAAGCACAGTTCCAGATATTGTGGCACATTTCCTGCAGCTTATAGCAGATCATCCTGAGCTTGAGAGTGCTTTTTAACTGCTACTTCCCCTGGAGAATCACTAGTTTTTCAGGGGTTTTGCTGTCCTCTTGCATTTTACATCTTCACAGGCTTTGCAAGAAGCCATATGTTAATTAAGCAGCTCCTCCAAAATTAAGGTAGACCCCTTGCACACTTTTTCCTCCTGCAAGGAGCAGGGACCTGGGCAAGCCAGCTCATTAGCTGGATAGGAGTGGCACAATTGCTATGTTATCATAGGTCTTATTTCAACCATTACAAATCTAGCAAGTTTGGAGTAATATTGATAAAGATTGAACAAATCATGTTTTAATCATGTTGCTTGTTTATTTTTATATAAATACCACCTATGCACATACTTTCATGTGCATACGTACACACAGAGTGATGAAGTCTCTAAAGACATAAATACAACACTGGCACTCTGAATTTAAGAAATCAGGTCAAGGGTAATATTACCAAAGAACAATTTTATAATTAAAAAAATTATAATTAGATTCTTCCCCCCCTCCCCCCCCCCCCAAAATCCCTGCTTTTTATTAAGAAAAAAAAAAATTTGAATAGCTAAATTCTGAGAGGACATCCTTGCTAGCTTTACACAGTACATCATATAGGTATTTCCATGCTTAGTACATGATAGAAATGCAGCATTCTTTTCAGATACTGCATTTGCTCATGAAAATAGATGAAAAGGTGAAAAAAATTTAAGCTTGGGGAAAGTGAGGGATGAAAACTACTACTGGGTCAGTAATAACAAGGACTGTCACAGTCAGTAACAACAGAGACAAGCAGGCAGGTTTTACGGTCAAAGCATGCGGTGCCATCTTTCTGCATTTGCATTTTTAACAGCACACAGTGTCCTAGCATGCATACTGCTTAAAGCTTCGCGTTGGTATGGCTGAACAGAGTAACATTTTAACGTTCTGCTTCTCCAGCAGAGAAAGTCAGGAGGCAGCACTCTGGGGCAGCACTCTGGAGCACCACGCTGTGGCACAGACAGCATCCACGGCTTGTGCCCCTTCAGACTGCCCACACAGGGCCCAGCTCCCATGCCACTGACCTGCTCAGCTGAGCAACTTCAGCAGCTCAAAGGAAGAGTTTACAATCACATCTCTGACATGCCAAAACAGACAGCTACAGGACCTCTTGTTCTCTTCAAGAGAAGCTTCTGATCCTCCTTATACTGACCTTATTGCTGAAGTTAACATATTTATTTAGACCTGATTATATAATTTGATTCTACACCAGATTATTACCTACACTGAAAATTTTTACATTTTTGTGTATTTTTATTTACTTTACATAAACAAAGAATGCATGGATTAATACATAACTACTTTTTACTTACAAAGGTAATAAAACTCGTTAAGATAACATCAATCAGAACTCAGTTAAAATTGTGGAGAAGCAACACGCCTTCCTGAGTCTCAGAAAAATATCCTTTTACTGGATACTCTTACAGTATTAGAAGAAATCTCCAGAAATGCATGAACCAGATGGGGTCTGAGTTACAACTACTGTTTTACTCAAACATCAGCTACTCTAGCCAATAGCATGTACCACCCAGATGTGGATATGTAACTTAGGAAATGCCACCTCCTTTCTGTCCTACAGTTGATTCATTGCTCTGACCTCTTCTGAAATGAGATGTGGCTTTCTGTTTAATTAATTAAAGTCCACATGCTGTTCATTAGCATTTAAGTAAATTATTTGCATTATAAATCCTGGTTCATCTGAGATAAAGTTCTAAATTCACTCACTATTCTTAGTAATTAGGCTTTCTATGGTGATGGGGTTTTGTTTTATGAACATTCATGTAATTCTGGTTTTCACTTGTATTTGCATCTGGTTTCAAAAAGATTATATTGAACATACTTCTAGCCCCTTTCAGAGCTATGGAGAAAGATCATGATAACACTAAGAATCTGTTTCTGTTCTTACATAGTACACCACAGTAGAAAAAATTTAACTGTCAGGGCAAAGAACTGTAACACAACAGCAGTCCACACAGGCACAAGGTGGCAGGGTGAAGGACTAGTTTCTGTTAGCCCTTATTCTTCTTTTACAGGAAACTTTTACTTCCAGGAAGTAAACATTTATTTAACACGTCATTCCTTTGCACAATAGTTGAATGAGAAGTATTCTAGCCCAAATTTTTAGTTTATGTTTTAGGTTATTAAAATGTTATCCACACAAGTCAATATTCTTTATAAATTTTTTTAATTCTAATTTCAGTTCACCTAAAAAAACCCACAACACAACAACCAAGGGCATATCCATTTGTCAGCCCAAACCAGAGTTAACTATCCAAAGCTAAACAAGGATTTGCTTCCAACAACCACAATGGCATGATGTTGAAAGGTGATTATATTTGGCACCTCTGTATTTACTTCTACTTTTGCATCATTCTTTTTATACCCTTGTAGTAAGAATAAAAAACAAAACAGAACAAAAAAAAAAAAAAAAACCCAGATATTTTACACAGGCCTGCAAATGTAAGGAGTCCCTGTCTGTGAAGGTGTGGAGGAAACATGATGTGAAATTCCATCAATTTCTCAATGTTTTAAAAAGACTTTTTGTTTGATAAACTGTAGTCTTTGATTCCTTTTCATATAGGATTGGACTGTCTGAAAATATATCATGAAAACTCTGGGAAATGCAACAGAAGATATTAAAAATTTTCTTTTTGTTATCAGGTTTGTTTTAGGAGAAAGAAAGACAGGAAGAAATTACAAGCAACAGCTTATTTGACTGAAAATTAGCCCACAACTTTTACATCTATAAAAAAATCCCCACAGCATAACATTCCTATTGCTCTAGAGGCCTTGACTCTTGTGTAACAAAAGTTGATTTTATGGAGAGTACAAATGCTGAAAATGCTAGCATTTTTCAAAACAAGGAAAGGTATTGAGATAAACACCATCTTCCTACACTAGCATCAAAATTTCTAACCAACAGACCCCTCCATGCAGCTTTCGCTGTTGTTCTGCGTAATTTGCAAAATGACCACCAAGCACACAGGTGAATGTCTTTCTCCTAAACCTCCAGCAGCTGTCCAGCCTCACCCTGCAGGTTTCTGCACTGTGCAAACCAGAAGAGGAGAGCTGTGAGTGTCAGAAACAACCTCTGCCCAGGACACGATGATGGGAGCTGCCAGCCAGCTCTCCCCTGTCAGGCACAGCTCAGCCCTTGGGGAGGGAGTACCAGGAAAGAGCCCTTCCTCCACTCACTGACTAGAAACTGACAAGGCAGTTCCCTATAAAGGTCATGGTGCAGAATTTATTTATGGAGACTTTTAAGCTCCCTCCCCAGCCTTCAAGTGCAAGCAACATGGAGCCATTTGGCTGCTGTCGGACAGGTGAGCGAGAGGTGGCTGAAAAAGGACAAGGCTGACACTATCAGCACCAGCAGCCAACGCTTAGTCCACACTTTGCAACATTTTTGTTTTCAAGACAATGGGAAGCAGAAAACAATGTGATAGCCAGGGAGTTCTGAACTATCCTTCTTTTCTCCTCTGGTCAGTTGTCAGGTTTTGGGGCATTTTGCTGACTCCAGCTGTCTCATTTGTCATGAAAAAAATGAAAGAAAAAGCCCAGCTGCTTCAACAGTATTACCCTACAGATCCAGCCACCACGGGAAGTCTTTGAGCATTAGCAGAAGGTTAACACCACCACACCCTCCCAGGCTGCTCAATCACGTGTACGCATCCAGTACAATCAACGCCTCACACTAATTACCAATTATCTAAAACACATAAAAAAGTGTTTGCCATGAAGAAGCTGCATTCAGTTTTTCTCTTTTAACATCATCTCCAAAACCATGTAAGCATTCTGACATCTACTGCCAAAGGATGCTGGTCCTCTAATCTCTGCCACATGGGAACAAGTCCCAGAAACGACAATTGAAGTATTTGGGGATGGTCTTTAATTTGTAGCAGTTCTGGGAAAATGTTATCTACTGAACTCTAGGTTTATCAACTGATAAAGCAATTTAGTTTACTAAAATATAAACAGTTAAAGACTACTTTTTCACTATTGCTGACAAAGAATAAAACTGTGGAGACATGTTTTAGACAACAGATCAGTGCATCCCAGATGCCTTGTGTTATTCCCTGACACAAAATCTAAAATGAATGTTCCTGTTCAGATAAATATGAATCCTTTTGGTTGTCATCTGAGATCACCTATTTTGTTGGTCAAGTTTCCTTATGCCATCTTAACAGCTTTCTGTATTTCTAAAGATGAAGAAAAAACAAATTTTAAAGGCTTCTGCACAAGTTTTCAGAAACTAGCACTTTTGTCAGGTATCATATAGCTTCACTTCAAATTGCCAAGTACTTTCTTTCCCCAACAAAAAAGCTTGGTAAGTCAGAAAATTAAGAGAGGGTTTTCTACGCTTTAACAAGAAACTTCCAAACTGTGAAAAATCACAAGATGAGAAATTTCTGAGTTGTGACTACAAAATTGTTTCTGCAATGTAAGTCTGCGGCAGGAAACAAGACAAAATGCGTACTATTTGCATAAAAATATGGATTTCTACACTATGCAGCTTACGGTCAATAACTAAATTTCAACTACCAGAACCACAAAAAATTGCAAACCTTGTTGCAACTAAGAGGACCAAAGGTATGTTCAGGGTATTTGCAGGGAAAAAAACCCCGAACAACCCACAACCCCTCCCCAACGTTGCAACCATTACTTCCTTCTATACTGACTCCTCTGACGTCAGCAGTAAAGAAAAACCAGTCATATTTGAAAGAAATTAAGTTACTGAATGGAAAAAGAAATTTTTAAAAAGTGATAATGACCTCAGGGAAGGTTAATCACACCCCTCCCCTCCTTTTTTTTTTTTTTTTCCTGTGATCCTTATTAAGAATTCTTTTCTGCCATCCTTACTCTTTAAGTAGTCCCAACAGATTACTGCAAACTGTGGCCTTATTAGTATGAATGAGGGTAAAAAACAAGAGAGTAGACATAAAGTATACTGCATATCCATTTAAATAATTTTAGAAGTATTCTTGAAAAATAAGGAATAGGAATAAAGAGCATCAAATGCTTTCCAAAATTCTCTGCCTATCCCTTAATAACCAAAGTACCTAAAACAATTTCTTACGATGGGAGAAAGAGTCTAAGAACAGAGTTACACCATGGTGTGACCAGTTACCACACATCATATGCTCCACAGTAGTTTTTGCATGGATAGCTTCAGTAATGTGCAAATGTCAAGTTTCATCAAACTGCTTTGTTAGTCCTTTTTTATTTCAGTAAATCCTGCTGCACTCAATAGCTAATGAGAAGATTAAATACCCTTAAACACTGTCCCAAAAGGTGACTTCACCTATACCATATTACCAAACGAAGAAAAATTTATTTGAAGAGTGAACTCTCTAATTTTGTAATAACCACTTCATTTTTAAACTAAAGTATCAGATGAAAGCAGCAGGAGACTTAAATTTTTGCTAATTCTCTGATTTTATTCTACTGTAGCTCTGCTGCTACAAGGTTATTATTAACCTGCTTTTTAAGTTCCACTTGAGAAACAATTCTTTGGCAAAGTATTTCGTTACATCACACAACTAGGTGTACAGGTCATGATCCCATTCCTTCTCAACACAGAAGTGAAACATATTTACCTGAATGAGAACATTTGAGCACAGCATGGTTACACCTGTTGTGTGTGATGTACCAGTCCTCTAAACAGTTCCTCATAAATATGTTTGTACTACCGTTGTTAACTCTTCTTACAAAAAGAAAGCACTTACTATTAATAACCTTTTCCTGCATTACTTTTAAAGGCTACTGGTACCTAACCAATAAGCACCAATTACCACAAATTTTGCTACTATTTTTCTTGGTTTCTTTTTTTCCTTCCTATAAATCTCATCTGCCTGCTAGATTTTACTGCAACTTAGGAAAAAAGATCCACATACCAGTTTTCTACGTGAGGTATCCATTTCATCAGTTATATAAATCAGTTATTAAAATGTTACCTTCATTGTTGCTTTGCATATTTATGATTTTTAAAACAAAAGCCAGTATCAAGAATAGTCTCAGTGCAGAGAAGCTGCTCCATTCAAACTACATCTCCACATACTGTCATTTGGATTTATTCAAAACTCTGCTTACAGGCATTCCATGATCACACAGATTTCTTTTTGACCCCACACCCTCCACCAGAAGGTGTGTTAGGCTATCTTCAGTAAAACATGGATGCTGTGACAACAACCTGGGATGAAATAAGTGCAGATGCAGTGATTTGTACATTATACTGTGTATCAGCTTCCAATAACACCAACACTTTTTCTCTCAAACAATACATGACTGAAGGCAATCTAGTATTTGCAAAACTTTGGAAGGCAGGGGAAATTTGAAATAAAAGTTCTACATTTTTATAGCCCTAACTACTGTGGCCTAAAGCCTAAATTAAGTATCTTAAATTCTTCTCTTTCCTTGCATAGGTATTTTCTGAATTATCAGGACTTAAATGCAACCATTTCTATTTCTGTAGAAGAACAATATACAAACTTTATATTGGAAAGCACCTATAGCACAGGGTTTCAGACTGCAACTACTAACATCTACTACATCACCAACATAACTTCCTAGGACAAGGAGACAGCTCCTTTATGCATGGCTGATGCATGGCTGTTGATGCATATGCAATACTGTACATATGATTTAAGACTGTGAAACCACAAAACAGAGTGTTATTAAACAAAAATACTAACTTGACTTTTGCAAGGAAGGATTGCTAACATAATGCTACATGAACAGATGTGTCTTTTTATTTTACCAGCAATTTCAGTTAGAATTTACTGCATCATATAATTACACTACGATTTGTTTGCTTGAACTGATCATTTTTCTAATAAAATATGCTTTCCAAAAAGCAAATCTATACATTTATTAGTTTGCTCAAAAGTCATGAGAGAGAGCCTGTAATTATCTTCATTTGTGAAGTTGTGAAGTTGGACATTAATGTTTTTTATTTCCATGTCCCATAAATTCAGCTAGCAGACTGACTAGCTCCAGATCTAATACTGCCTAATGAGTTTTTTTACATATTGTGCTTTCTCATTTTTATTTTATTTAAGAAACAACTATTTTTCTTCTTACCAAGCATAGTACAAGGTCCATGGTGGTGAACTGTAGTCTAAATAGGGTCAAAGCTCTTGCTTTCAGTACCATGTAACATCACCAGGCAGTATTTGACTCCTACAACATTATGGGTTGCTCCCTTAAAAATGCAATTGATGGACTAAGATTAATTTTTCTGACTTAGAATACGATAATTTCTGAGACATACTTCCCCAAGACTTCAAACATACTCTATCAACCACCTGATCAGAAGCATCCTGTCCCTTTATTAAAATAAAATTTTCTTTTCCATTTCTATTGGTAGCCAAAAATCTTCTGAGGAATGTGTAAAACATAATTGTACATCAAGTTAAAGGCATCTAGCTCACTTCAAGGCATGAAAAAGTTCCACAAGGAGTAATTTTGTAGACATAAAGCTGATACATAGGAAAGCCAGCATCAAACCTCTCATTCTAATGGCGCTGTTGTGCAGCTATGTAAACTCCATAGGTCAAAATTATTTTAAAGGTTGCACAAATATACTTGCACATGCAAAGAGAGGCAGGAGGATAGCTATCTTTTTTTTTTCCTGACAAAAAGACAGCCTGAATACTGTCAATTCCTTATTTTTAATATTAAAACATCTGTTAAAATCTGTTTTTCTGATGCTTCTGCTGAAGAATACTGGTATGAATTGACAGTAGCTGCTACCATTAACTGAAACAAAAAGTCAAACAAAAAAACCTGGTAATTTAGATGTTAACAAAGACACTGCCTAATCAAAGAATAAACACCTCTCTGATCAATTAGTTATGTTGCAATTTAAACTTACTGCAGGGACCAATGTCGAAAGCAAAGCACAGGGGGAGTGAAATGTCATTCATGATTCAGACAATTTAAAATAAAAAAGACCATAAAGAGGACAACTTAATCCAAATATTTTCAGGTAATGGACTAATTACTAATTACTACTGGCACTGAAACACAGAAAAAGAGTAAGTAGCTCATGTTCCTCATGAAAATGAGACTTGATCAGAAGATGTTTCTCAACATAAATCAACCTACTTCAAAGAACTAATATTTCATTACCTCTAGCAGTTATAGGGAAAGGAAAATTCCCGGGGTGAAATGCCAGTTCCACCACTTCTATGCAGATTAGCAGCCAACTGCCAAGACCACATTTTTTTTCACGTATATAAAATGCTATTTGGAGATGCATTGCAAACACAAATCTGTTTTCCAGTTGAAGTGCCATTAGCAGCTCTGAAAATCACAGAAGTATAGAATAATTTAGGTTGGAAAAGACCTTGAAGACCATCAAGTCCAACCATTAGCCTAACATTGCCAGGTTCACCCGTAAGCCACATTCCTAAGCACTCTCCAAGGATGCTGACTTGACTGGTTCCCTGAGCATCCTGTTCTAATGCTTGACAACCCTTCCCATGAAGAAATTTTTCCTGATACCCAATCTAAATCTCCTCCAGCACAACTTGAGGCCATTTCCTCTTGTCCAGTCACTTGTTACTTGGGATATTAATCCCTACCTTGCTAAACCCACTTTTGGGTAATTGTAGAGAACCCCTGAGCCTCCTTTTCTCCAGGCTGAACAACTAACCTGTAGACTTAGCGAAGGAAACCATTTGCCAGAGTGTCCCTGTGGGCAGACATACACTAGTGCTTATTTCAAAAGTGTTCTCCTGACCCTAGCTTAAACGTCCTCAACTCCTTTGCTGACTGTGCTCTTTCCCACTGCTATCAAAGGATCCCTGAGCGAGAACATTTATTTCTTTAGAAAGAAACCAGTAAATATTGAAGTTAAGGACCACAACTCATGCATTCTAACCACAAACAGGCATTTAGTCCCTAGGATCAGATTAGACCTGGTTTAAACAAAAAAAACCCACCCTTGACCATGGACATTGGGTTCTCTGCACCTGTTTTGCCCTACAGACCCACTCTCATTCACATTATCTGCTAACTTAGAAACAGCCTTTGTCTGCACTCCCCCACGTATAATCACAGGGATAATAATTATCAACTATATGGAGGTGACAGAGCGACTGATTAGCTCGTGGATGGGCAGCATTTTGAGTATCTGCAGTGTTATGTAGCTATTCCCTCTTATTACAAATACTCTTGTGCTCATACCATCCAAGAAGACAGCAGGGTATAAACAAGAATCTATCTGGAACATCCTTGGTTTCTCCAAAGTACAGCTTTGTACTTGCTGAAGCCACTCTGGTGACAGCAGGTTTATTTCATGAAACTTAACAATGATCTGACATGCTCCCTCAGAGCACATGCATTGATTATAGTTAGGATGCTGTTCAGTGGTAATACAATCCTGTTCCTATAGTACAAGCTTTTCTATGTCTTAAAAGGTTATTCGGTATTTATCAGCCAGGATCCAAAAACCCATGAACAACTAAGTAACTCCTCAATACCACTGCTATACACAACAGAAGCAACAAGAACCTACTGTTGTTCTCATTAATCTCCTACTTATTTATTCCTGCTTAATAAAACCAAAGAAAATGTAAAGAATTTATTAATAAGTACTTTTGAGATTGACATTTTGTTAATTACTATCTTTTATATTTCATTTTGGCACTGTACTTACACTTCCTTACCTCCCAGGCTTTGCAGTATGGCAACAGCCCCTCCAGAGGGGCTCACCTGAGGAGGCAGTCTACCAGAGCAAGGCTGGTATAAAGTGTAAGGACATTTTCTCTGCTTCAAAATACAACTATAGGAGGAAATAACCTCTTCTACTTCAAACAGCTTTCTGCTTAGCTTAGTCATATAGTACACAGAAGCACTTAATTCCCTTCTCTTGTTTGGTCAAATCAGTTCAAACTCCCAGTTTCAACCACTCAAGAAAGGTAACTTGCTCACTGCTATGTATTGTGCATCCCTGTGTTGAAAAGCAGGATGCATCATCAGATGAAGGAAGGAAAGTGGTCATACTCTCACCCTTGATCTGAAGTTAAGTCTCAGCTTCTGATCCTGCCAGTTCTACTTATTTACACACATGCTTACTCATTCACCCTACTCTCTCAGGGCTTCTAAATCAGATCAAAGGGCTAATAAGTGCTCGTTAACAGAGGTCACAGCTCTCTCCAGGAACCCTGCAATCTCTCTAAACAGATTCTTCACCTCCACAGTATGGCATGATGAACATACACAATCAGGTGTCCAAGCACACCAAAAGCTGCAGTGTGAGAAACCAGTAACTAAAGAAACTAGATGTACTGCAAGTAAGTTACTGAATTTCAGTGCCCTTAGACAGATGTTTAGAGGAGTTTAGAGACACGACCTTTCACATACACATTCAAAAATATTAGTCAAAATTACTTCCAAATACCAGTATGTTTACACCAAATAAAAGAGAACATTAAAATGCATTTCCCAGTAAGGGTTTTCAGAAAAAAAATGAATGACTGGTGCCATAAAAAAGTAAGTACCTGATTGTATGCGATAGAAAGAATGAAAAAGAACTCTGTGAATAGTCACTTTTTATGGAGTCATAACAAGATGTTCTCAAGATATTTAAATGAGAAGTTTAGTTCAGACATTTAGGCAATATTGGCTAAGACATGAAAATCTTATTACTCCTAGGCAAGTATTTCCAGTCCAATGTAAACTAAAATCTGCCTCCTTAATAGCATTGCTACCTTAAGTCTCTTTTCCATCTCACTGTATAAACTGGGTGATGTCCTAGAGGGGGAAACAGAATCACCTCTGAAAGTAACAACTACTGCCTTTCTACTTTCCCTACTTGAAAATTTAGTTTCAGTATGACACTTTTCCAAATAGAAGAGCTATTGCACGAAGTAAGATAATGATCCATGAAGCCCTGAGTTAAAGCCTTATCATTAAGGAAAGAATCATGCAGCATAATTCAAACTGTAATGATTATTTTAAGTGGATCACAAAAAACCAGCAAAGTTGGCAGCCTGCTGTCATTCTCTGGTAATTTACAGCATCAAAAGCACTACGAAGTAAATGTGAAGAAAAAAAAGAAAAAAACCCAACCAAACCCAAGCCTAGATCAGTCTGAATCGTGATTTTGTTTGAGAAATGATTATATGGATTAATTAATTGATCCAGAAATAAAGCCTGCTGTCATTTCCAGCATCATCCTGAAATGTAATTCATAACACTATAATTACAAAGAGATTACTGGGAAGAGCAAGCAGCTCAAGATACTTTGTTACAGAGATACCATTAACTTAAGAAAAAGAAGAAATATTCCTAGGTGACTTTTATGTCACAACACAGAATCACAAAAATAATCTACCATGCTTGATGATGGATTTAAAGGGCTGCCTGAAACTGATGAAGCAGTAAATTTCAGAATTTGCAGTGTGAGTTGTTCATGGAGGTTTTCTGCTTCAAGAAAACTTCATCAGAGAATCATTTTCCCTCTCTCTGTGAAAGGGGATTCATTCATAAGGCAACTGAGTCCAAAGGGAGAATGGCAGAAAGGTTTATTTTTCATCTACAATTCATTTACATTTGCAAAATTGTAAATTTCATTTACAATTCATTTACAATTGCAAACCTGACATATTTCAAGATTCCTTCATGGAAGGGGGCTGGTTTGTTTTGCTTTCTGGGGTTTGTTTTTCTGAGAATGTGTTCTTTCTTTTCTTCTTTTGGTTTTGTTAGCTTTTTTTTTTTAAACATACCTTATTCTCAGGGGGTGTGGGTAAGACCAAAAGACAAACCTTTGTGGGAAGCAAAGGCTTTTGTACAGTTAAATCAGACTATTAAGAAAGGACAGGGAAAAAGATAATTCAGCATTCAAACTGCTTTTGCCTTCCTTTCATTTACTGGTTTTCACAAGGAAAGAAGAGAAAATAGTATATCCCCAAACAGCTGACTCATTACTGGAATAATCTCAGGAGAGCGTGGAAAACAACTTGCCATCATTTGATTTTACAGGTTAAGATGCAAAGAAATTCTACAGGTTGAGAGCTCCAAAGACAACCAAAATCCAACACCAAACAAACAAAACCCCAACACTACACAGTGTTATGACACGAGGAAAATAAACCCAGGAGTCGATTTTTCGAAAATAAGATTGAAAGTAACATTTTTAGAAAGTAACAGCAAAGAGCCAAGCACAACTACATACTCATTTGCTAAGGTCCAGCCCTTCTCAAGGATTTCACTGTCTAGTTTCCATAGGAGCACTGAGCACCAGTCTTTAAAACAGAGACCTATGGATGGGCTAAGGTTCCCACTCCAGTGCAGCCTGACAAATGTCCCATGTCTCCCTAATTGCACTGCATGAGATGTTTTACCATAAGACCATGCCAGTATCTCCATTTCTACCTGCAGCACAGCCAAGGCAGATAGAGCTAAGGTGTGCTTCACAGCCTCCCTCACGCTTCACTATCCCACGTATCACAGTCATCAGTGGACATCAAGACAGCAGATGCTTTAAGGTACCGGGGATGGGACACTGGAGATGTGATGTACCACATCACTCAACGACAGGGTACAGGCTTATCTTCAAACACTAGCTAGGAGGGGTGTTCTTAAAGAAAGCAATAAGGATGTGGGAGTAGGACTTGCTTTGGAAGCAGGTCCCTCTCTGCATACAAGCCTCTATCCTGCCCTACCATTCGCAGAAATCCCATAAGGGAAGACACCAGGCACTCTAGCAGGCATCCACACACTAAAGAGTAAAGTCCTGTCAGCTTAGACAGTAAAGCTCTGCAAAGAGCCCAGACAGGTGCTGGTTCCTCTGCTACTCCAGTACCTGGCCTGAGCATGGCAGGACTGCAGACTGGCAGTACATGTACTTCTTCCTTACTCCCAGTCTCGTCAATCTTGACTGGATAGACTGGTTATTTAAAAAAGTTATTTACATGTATTTTAGATTACATATATTTGGTGCACAGTACCTTTGTAGAGAATCACAAGTCTTATGCATTTCTTTCTTTCATGAATGTACACACTGAGAATTAACATTCATCTTTGCAAATAATCTTCTGACTTTGCAGCACATTTCTACCAGTGGTAAGTATTGTGAGGGTAGGAGAAGAGGCTATTTTTCCTTCTGCTACCTTATCTAGAAATAATTTGTCTTGTGTAAAAGGAATTTGCTGACAGCAGACAGAGCATCTTTTTGAGTACCGTGGAAGCAACTGAGTTTACGATCACATTTATCACTTACCAGGATGCTTTGGTACTGACCTGGGCTTACATGCACAGTTAGCATCATGGACCTAGTTCACATGTGGTGTCAGAACATTGCCAATGTGTGTGTATCCACGTTGGAGGGTTTCAATCCTGCTGTGTCTACTTAGTTTATAGTGATGTGTCAAACCCCTAAATCCACAACTACCCTACATAACGATGCATAACGATGTGACATTACCAGAAGCACGGACACTGGATCAGGCACTGAGGCCCCTCATCCTACAATCAACTGCTTCAAGCTACAGCCTGTGTCAGTCCTGTAGCTATACAGGAATCAGCTGAAAGACAGCCCTGTATCAGCCCACAATTCAGGATAACGAGCTACCTTGCTGGCTTCCCAGACAGACTTAGGCTGCAGAGGTGGCTGCTCTGGGAAAAGCATGCTGCCACACTGCCACTGAAAGACTTCTGAACTGCAAAACTAACATTTTCACCGATTTCCCCTCAGGTAGCTGGTCACAGTCAGCCAGGACTACCTACAAAATGATTCTTTGTACACCTATAAGCACTGCTAAGAGAGTGTAGCACAATGAAATGTAAATCCCATAGGATTCCCCCCACATTTTATGATTGAAGGTCAGGGTGAACTGGTGACTCAGCTGATCCTTATCTGCAAGATGATGCTCCAACACAGTCAATGTATTTCACAGAATCACTAATTGGTTGAGGTCAGAAGGGATCTCAAGCAGGGCCACAACAAGCTGCACAGTATCATGTGTAGGTATTTTTTTAATATCTCTTCAGAAGGGATATGCCACAACTGCCCTGGGCAACTGGTGCCAATGCTCAGTCATCCTAACAATGAAAAGTTTTTCCTGATGTTCAGAATCTCCTGTGTTTCAGCCTCTGCCCATTGCCTCTTGCCCTATCATCGGGCATCACTGAAAACAGCCTGGCTCTGTCCTCTTTGCCCCTTCCCTTTGGGTACTTATATAAATTGGTAAGATCCCTCCCTGAATCTTTTCTCCTGGCTGAACAATCCTAGCTCTCTTAGCATTTCCTTCCAGTAGGGTATTCAGGTCCCTTCATTACCTCAGACTCTCCTTGCTTGAATCCCTCCAGGAGTTGCATATCTACCTCTCTTGTACTAGTAAGCTTAACCTCAAACTCACTGCCCACCAGGCAGAAGGACAAGAGGGCTAAGTGCTCTCTCGACTAGATAAGGAAACATTTTCCCCTGAGGGTTGAGGCTGCATCTGTGTCAGTACAGTGTCAAGTCCTGGCTGTGCTTCAGATGTGTTAATACATATCTGAAAATTATGTGAAAACTTTGTGGGCTCCGTAGGTACATAAGAAAACACAGGTAAGCAGTGGTCCTAAGGGCTTCAAATTCTCATTTTTGTAAGATTTAATCTATTCATGAAAGTCTGACACCTAGATGACGGTAAGTAGAAGAAAGTACTCTGTAAGCGTATCAGACTATTCCAACTGCAGTTAAGTCCTGGAACACCCAGGTCTTCCTTGATAACAAGAAGCACTCACTTTCTACAGATAAATCCAAGTCCTCTGCAGAAGACGCAGAACTCCTTACAGCAGGCCTCCTTCTGGTGCAACCTAAAGCTGTTTTCATATTTCACACAAGAGCTAAGCAGCTGCTACCAGCATTCACCAAGCATTGACCCTTACACAAAAGTACTGGTGTATAGTCTGCAAAATCATACAGTGCTCCCAAGGTGGATGAGCCATGACCATTGTGCCTGCAGTACAAAGGAGAAGCCTGCAGGTACCCTGAGGCATAGGCACAGACGGCTGGGCTTGTTATGTCATTACAGTGCTCAGAGGGATTGCTCAACACTATTTAATAGAAATAATGACAGCAATATGGTACATGTGCCTGAAGTACACTCCATCAGACTAATTACTCTGAGTCTTTTAAATTATAAATACCTAAACACCCAACATTTATCATCCTGACACCCAGTTTAAACATTTCTGTGCTGTACCAGAAGAAAAAAGAAAAACTTGGAGGTGAATTCCTGGACAGGCAAAAAATACACAACAGAGTTCTGTGCTGGGGACTAGTCACTGGAGTTCTGTGGAAGATAGAAGTTGCAGAATTTGGGCAATTTTCATTGTTAGAAGAGGGCATAAAGCATTCTGAAAGGCAAGTTGGCCAGAGAGGTCAGAGTATCCTTCACTGTTGAAAGTGAAGGGGAGGATGGGGAGGCGAGTGCACTTATTTAGCAGAAAAATCGAAGAAGGATTAAAATTAAATGAATAATCAAATAAAATGGAGAGGTTGAACTGTCTGTGCAAACATTCTAGATAGGTGATAAGCCCACAGAATTGCTGATATATTGATGTAGATTTGAAGAAGGAGGTATAAATAAGTAAAAGATTTATGCAAGTTGAAGTTCGGTGGTTGGCTTTATATTATACTTCAGAATTGGCTGGCAGACAGCAATCTTTATGCTTTTGGTTTAAATTCTAAAAAAGGAAAATTGAAACAAAAGCTGATGCCATAGCAGATGACAGTCACAGCTAATGTGAAAGACAAGCAAGTGGGGCTCCTCCAACACTTTCATGAAAAGGGAGAAATACACTCTCCTAAGGCCACGTAACTGATGCTAAAGGTCTCCAGCAAATTATCTTGGTATTTCTGCAAGTTTAAAAATTGCGATTCCTAAACCAGAAAAGCACCATACAGAAATACTTCTTAAGAAAAGGAGCATGTGTCAGAACCACAGTCAAAAGTAACTGCAGGAACATACGATTATGACTGTAACATGATTTGCTGTGTGTACACGAAAGAAGTTCAACACCAGTAGTAGACACATGTTATAAGCACAGAGTGTTCATTAGAGCAAAAATCTGACAGAATTAGAAGTGTAAATAACTGGATTTACATTTAAAACAGGAACAACTAGGAGTCATTTCAGAACATTTTATGAAGTAGCCTAGACAGCCCCACTTACAACGAAGAAAAAAGAAAAATGAAAAACAGTAAAAACAGCCTGGATAAGAAAGCAGGTAAAAGAAGAAAACTGAAATAAGTAAGCCAAAAACATGGGAAATCGCAACCATTTTTAAGAGAAAAAGTCAAATTATGACCTCTGGGGCTCCACGTAAGACCTAACTTTTTTTTTAATGACAAAACACACCAGTCCCTCACAAAACTGCTGCTATAGAATACTCAATATTTATTAACACAGAAAAAGACCCACACAATTTTCACTTTTTTTTTGTTTGTTTTTAGGGAAGTACAGACCACATTTGCAATGACAATGAAAGAGTACCCACTGAAGACAAACAATACACAGGATATATTCAAGTTAGAATGTCAGTCAGAGGGTCCAAAGGTTTTCGGACTGACTAGGAAGGCATACTGACCTGAAACTCTTAACTGTCACCCAAAAAAACCCAAAGGGTGAAAAACGGATGAGGGAAAGATCTCACACACAAAGACCTATGGAGTTACAATATTTAGATGGTATGCTGTACAAAGTCACTGGTTTTGAAGAACTAGGCATCTGCTAAGCAACTGATCACACAAGAACCCAACACAGCACGCATTAAGTAGCAGTTGTTTAAACAGTTAAGTAGTAAACTACACAAGCAAAAGTCCTCAACAGACAACTGTCTTCCAAACAGGATTCCAACAATATTAAGACTTAAAAAAACCTTAAAAATCTTCACCCATGAGATAAAATAAATACATAAAATTATTACTAACAGTACTCATAAGTGATGCAGAAGCTGTGAACTGGTAAACAATGACAATGATATGATGCTGAAAAGTATATTAGACTAACCGTCTAATATAAAACAGAAAGAGGCAAACATTGTGCATCCAAATGCTGTTAAATATAAACTTGTTAAACAATGACTAAACCCACCCTAAAAAGCAATTATTTAGAAAAGCATTTAAATTACAGCGGTCATCTAAACATGAATAGTTTAATGTCATGGCTCAGTAGGCTGTTACACTCCTTGAACACACCTCAACTAGCAGTACATGTATACTTGTCATAAAAAGAATATACACATCACTGTTCAATTCTCATGATCTGTACTTCAATACTGACCTTGAACTGGAAAGAAGTCAAAAACCAACTACAAAAACAATTAAAAAAGGATCATAAAATCCACTCTACAGTTACAAAGTTAGAATTGAACTACGCAACCATCCAGACTGAACCCCAAGATACTGCAGTATTTTCTTTCTGTCCTCAAAGCTGATAATCAATGTAATGTAATGTTCATGATTATGATGAACTTAAAAAAATGAGTAGTGCAGTTACTTTATTTCTTATGCTTTATCTAATGTCAGAAAATGAATTCCACAATAAATAAAGAGCAAGCTTATCAGACAGGCTGCTGGCATTTTGTGCAACCATGTATTCTGGTTCAAAAAACCACATACCACCCTTTCAAAGGACACACACACACAAAAAAGAAAACCCCATCAAAAATACCCACAAAAAGAAACCTTTACAAACCCACAAACAAGCCTCAGTTATTGAGCATAGTAATATACACAATTAATGTCACTATACCTAAATTACAGTCTAGATTAGTAGGTTGAAATACTGTTTTAAATAAGACAGTTATACTCCATCAACAAATAAACATTTGTCTTGCTTATGGTTCTGTTTTGACTACTTCCCCAGAGTTTTGATCCTCTGTACACATAAAAAAAGTTGCGAAGAAATGGGAAGGTATTAGAAAATTCCATGTCACTAAGCAGAAGCAGCTTGGTATCATGTAAACAAGGCAAAACAAACAGACACAGAAGGTGATTACATGTTTCTCCAGCTATAGGTTATTCCAGAAAATACTGTCACTCCTTGAAAATAAAAACAAATAAAATATAAAGCAAAAGCATTGCAAAGTATTTTCATGATTTTCATGAGTTTCCCCCTGCTTTTTTAAGCTATTGTAACAAAAGACTATGCCCTAGCAGCCTGACAAGTCATACAGTTATAGTGACTTTACATAATTGCAAGTTAAAAAAAAATCCCACCATATTTTGTTGTTTTAAACAACAAAAAGACCATCTCCTCCTGCTTTACTGGCTTTATATTATTTAATGGGAAATCTCCATAGACAAAAAAATGCAATATAAATATTTAAGTCTATCCTTCTCACTTTACTACATGAAATTGTAGACCAAAAAAGTCTGTAAATCAAAACATTCAGACAAAGTATTTTCTGAGAATAACCAAATGAAAACTGCACTAATAAAACTAACGTGGTTGTAAATTTACAAAACAAAACAAACAAACAAAAAACCCAACAAGCACAAGAATGTCATTACCCAGAGAACGTTAGTGTCATACATTTCTCCAAGAAAACAATTTAAAGGCATACATACTAACTTCACTGTTCAGCATCAGAGGCTTGCATTTCATGAAGGGAACACAGCCACAATTAAGCTACTAGCAAACTCTACTCACGATATCTAGTTTTAGTTCAAAGGCTAAAATCTTCAGAGATTACCAAGAGTCTAGTTCTTAACCCTAATTAAATCTAGTAATTAATAGGAGTGCATTATTATGTTGTGGAGCCAAACACAGAACAAGATCACAGTGAATCTGAATTCACTATTATCTTGTCTTGCAGGTAAGAGCCAAAGATGAATGCAATTAAGTAAATAAACCCCAAGAGAACAAAAATTTTTCTGGGCAGAGAAGGTTTCTGGATTCCTATGAAGACCAATGGTATTAAAATCCAAGCTTAAAGGATTGAGACAAGCCATTTTACTGATGCTAACTGTGGGGGTGGTGGGGCACTGACACTGGTTGCCCAGAGAATCTGTGAATGCTCCATCCCTGGCAGTGCTCAAGGCCAGGCTGGATGGGGCACTGAGCAACCTGGTCTAGTGCAAGGTCCCTCCCCACAGCAGGTGGGTTGGAACTTTAAGATCCTTTCCCATTCAATCCATTCTGTGATTCTATGAAGCATGTTGTTAGTCAATTTAATAGAATACAGTAATTCCAGTGAATCTTTGTTCCATTTGTAGAAAATATGCGGTTCTATGTTTAGATGAAAGCAAAATTACTCCTAAATTGTCTCTTCTGCCTTCCTATGAAATAAGCTGCTAAACCAGGAGAGACAGTCACCTAAGTGAAATCCATCTTTGCATCCAGTCAGAGTAAATGTTTATTAATTCCTTTAATTTATTTACCAATTCAATGCTGAGATAAACAGGAAACTGAACACAGTACAAAACAAAACAAAATTAATGTTATTTCTTCTCAGTATTCTCCTCTTACCAAGAAAAATAGAAGTATGTTTAGGTGCATTTTGTGTTTTCAGAGGGGGGGAAAAAAAACCATGTATAAAGCATTGCTATTACAGCTATCAAGTTAGGAAGATGTACAACAGCTTTAACTCCAGGAAATTACTTATTACCAAAGCAATCCAATCATAGCATCACAGAGCATTTTGGGTTGGAAGGTACTTTCAAAAATCACGTATGCCACCCACTACACCAGGTTGCCTGCCTCCTTGTAAAAGATTTCTTCTGAGAGTCCAATCTAAATCTACTTAGTTTCAGTTCAAAACCATTGCTCCTTGCCTTCTTACTGACAGACCCAGGTAAAAAGTCTTTCTACAGCTTTCTTATACACACACACTCCTTGTATATTGAAAGTATGCTCCAAGGTCTTTCCGGCATCTTCTCTTCTCCTGGCTGAAAAACCCACACTATCTCAGCCTCTCTTCATAGGAGAGGTGCTTCATCTGTCTGATCAATTTTGTGGCTCTTTTCTGAGCTCTTTTCACTCTAAAAGGTCCATGTCCTTCTTGTGCTGAGAACCACAAAGACAGATGCAGTATTCCAGGTCCCACCAGACAAGAATCACCTCCCTTGACCTCCTGGCCAGCTTTTTGATGCAGCCCTGGATTTCCAGGCTCCGAGTGCACACTACTGTCTCAAGTCCAATGTTTCATTCACCAGTACCCCTACATCTTCCTGCACAGGGATACTCTCAATCCATTCATCCCCCACGCTGTACTGGTGTCAAGGGTTGTCCCAACCCACATGCAATGGAGCCCAGACCTTGGACTTGGCCCTGTTGAACCTTGTGAGGCTCCAACAGGCCTGCTTCCCCCTCCTGTCAAAGGTATCAACTGCACCTCTCAGACAGACTGGTGTCACCTGGAAATCTGCTGAGGGTGCAACTTCCCACTGCTTATGTCATAATGAAGGTACTAAACTGTATGATTCCTTGAGGGACACCACTCATTACTGTTTCCATTGGACATTAAACCATTGATCGTAACTCCATGGATGCAGCCATCATGTCAATTTTTTATTCATAAAAGAGTTTATCCATCAAACTTCCTTCACTCCAATTTAACAGTAAGAATGCTGGGGGGGACACCATATCAAAGGCCTTACAGAAGCCTAGATAGATGACATCTCTACCTCTTCCTTTGTCCACTGATACAGTTACACAATCATAGAAGGCCACAGATTAGTCCAGCAGTTAGTTCTCCATGAAACCTTGCTGAGACTATAATGAACACCTCCGTATCTTCTATATGTTTCAACAAGTATTTAAAGAGTATCTGTTCCATGACCTAAAAACTAAATTATAGCCTGAGTTTTGTCTTGAATTTTAACATTACCAAAGAGATTTCCCCTACTTGGGGAATTAAAAAGAAGTTTCTCAAGTGTTTGTCATGGGGTTTTATACTAAATCCTTTTGCCATGACATGCAACACCTGTAACTTCCCAGATCAAACCTCCCCACAAAAAAATCACTTAGAAGAATACTTAATGGATATGGGGAAGGGTAAATGAGATAAACAGATTGTGATCTCTAAATCTCTCTCTTAATAATGAGCCAAGTCAGTCAGACAGCTGTTTGGTGGCCTGCACTCCGACATAAGATACTAATCCCGTCACTGTTAATGATGACCAGGTGCATACATCATAACCACCCCTCAAAAAAATTGGCAGTCTCAGGACAGGAGAGTTTCATGAAGATTGTTGCTGTGTATGAAAATACTTCAAAGCATCAGGTTCCATCAACCCAGAAATAAGAAATTAAAAGAAGGAAAAGAGAATTTAACAAGAGTTATTCAAATATAGGTGTAAAAACATATCCTTTATTTTTTGGCCTTTTCTCCCCAGCATAACTACACAGCATCTCTGTTTCCAGGCTACTATTATTTTCTCTTTAAAAACAAACAATAAAACAGAAATACAGGTGAGAAGTATTTTAAGAATCATTATTTTCCCTCCCATAAGATCAACTGAGTTAAAGCAAATTTTACAAAGGAGTACTTTCGGTTTGTTTGGTCTTTGTTTTTATTGTTCCTTTTTGCAAACGATCTTTGAAAGGTTTTAACTACCAACATAAATGTTTCATTTCAACACCATCTAGACAGCACACTCCAAAAAGGCAAGCACCAGATCCTCCAGCTAACTGGACAGCTGTGTAAAATTCTATTCAAGATACATGAATGATGCCTTCATTTTCAGCATTTAATTTCAATTGCTTTTATTGCTCTGATCTATGAGACTAAGTGGCACTTACAGTGCTTCATAAATCCATTATCAGAGCAAAATATAAGTTCCATACTTGATCATCAATTTCCCAAGCCTGATCAGTTACCAAAAGCATAAAGAATGATGCCATCTTTTCCAACTTCTATGTATTTTGCATTTTTCTGGCCTTCTGAGTTAGCAGTAGCTGCACTTAGCTACTACAGAGGTTTTCTGTTTGACTTTCTGGATGATGCTGTTCACCCAGAAATGTGGGCTGAAATACCTTTCAGTATTCTTTTTCAACATTTTCTAATATAAGCAAGATAATTAACACTAACATTGAAGACGTAGGAGTTAAAAACTCTCCTGTGATGGGTTTACAGAACAAGGAAATAAAAGCAAGTTTCCTTAACTCACAGAAATATTTTCATTCAGTACAAGGACTCTTGACAAAGATTATCATTAGAGCAATGATAGGACCAAGCTTATATTAGTGTCCAGTGAGCATATAGCTGAGGTACAGTGACAAACACATTAAC
The DNA here is from genome assembly GCF_041296385.1 of Aphelocoma coerulescens. Lineage (NCBI taxonomy): Eukaryota > Metazoa > Chordata > Aves > Passeriformes > Corvidae > Aphelocoma > Aphelocoma coerulescens. The sequence continues at coordinate 35,286,153 of NW_027184085.1, forward strand.
AAAACTAGATAGTAATGTATATTTTGTGCCGTAAGAATAAGTACTATTATAATTAAATATTTTTTCCTAATGGGTAATTTCAAAGTGTACCTAAAACATGTTCACTGCATTATACCTTAGCTTATGAAAGTATGACCAAGAGTAGGATCTCTTTAGGTTGATTTCATGGCTATATTGTAACTAAACAAGTAATTTCTACCTTGATTCCTGTTTACTCAAAAAATCTCTAACAGGTTTGCTTTCTCCACATCCAGATACACCAAGTTTCTACAGAACAGAAACCTGTGCTCTTACCTTGGATTTAACTTAAAGGTGGCTAACCCCATCTGGGCAAACACTCTTCTGACCCACGTTTGGTGACACTTATCAAGATTTGAATTATATTTTTCATTTCATTTTTTTATATATTTAACTTCAAAAGATTTAAGGATCTAACTGCACTCAGCTCTTTAGAGAAGACTGGGGGTAGAGTGGAGAAATACAACATTTCAAATTTTAACTGCCATTTCCACAATTTCCTTTGGGAAAAGCAAATCTTCCTTCAACAGACTTTTGACAACTGAGACTGAGCACCAAAGTACTTCAACAAGGACCACAATGGCATTCTCCTAGATACAAAATAAAAGGCATAGATAATCAGTCAGAACAGAGCCTTGGGTAAAAATCTCATTCAGGTACTCTGAAGCAAAACCAAACTCAAGACTACAGCACTACTCAAAACTACCTACTCTCATTCATTCTTAACAGATGCTTCTTCCACGCACAGGTCAATCTGAATTACAAACAGCACAGCTCCCAGATGAAGCTGTCAATACATGGCTGTCAATATTGCTGAGGCAACAGCGATATAGCCTTTATCTTTTCAATTTACTGAATTCACTAGGTGCTTCCACTTCCATAAACTTTCTCATGTTCTGTTGCTTATTCAAGCAGTACATGTATTGCACACCACCTGCTTTCCACAGAAAGAGAAGGTGAACCACCACAGTGGGGCTCACCTAAATCATACAGTTCATTACAGTAATTTGTCAGATGATTCTGCCTTAATGGATTGACAAAGGAGGAATCTTGTTTGGTGGGATTTTTTTATTTTATTTCTGGAGTAGCCACACTACCTTCTCAAACACAGAATGAAATCAACAACAGTACTTTTCTGTTAGCAACTGCATCTGCATCAGGGTTCTGGGATAAAACCCTGTACTACTTATAAACACCAAGTAGAGTGTACAAATTAGGTAGTTTGATTATTCCATGCCATTTGTCCTTTGAAAACTTACATAGGACAAAAATCTGTAGACAGTCACATTCAGTTTAGTCTCAGTATCAGCACTACTTATTGAGGGAAAAACATGCTTTTAGAACATTTCATATTTAAACTTTATTTTAGCCTGAAAAAAAATGTTTGTGCTATTCCTGGAATTCTCCCAGTAACTTTCAAAACTTAACTTCTAAATCGTTGGTATCTCTTGGACTTGTCTCATCCATTTTTAATAGATCTAACTTCTTTGCACAGATTTAATAACATTTCAAACCTGTGGCATGCTTCCTTCTTTGCAGACAAAACTATGTGTATGGCTTCCTAGTGTTTCCTGTATGCTAATTCTTCCTCTGTTTTCTCCTGCTTTCCTGCTCTTTGTTCTTGCTGGGTTGATAATTACAGTAAACAAAAGGTGAATGCTGAAAAAAATTCCATAATTTCATCATAACAGCTGTTCATACACAGTTGCATTCATGTACAAAACCAGATTTTCTTCCGTCTTCTACCATTCAGCTTAAGGAAGCTGATGGAAAAAAATACTGTGTTTATAGCATTCTATTGCTGCAACAAAGCTAATTCACCATTAATCAGACATCTACCTGACTTCAATTTATGCCTGTGATTAGTTTTGCAGAGATTGCAGGGTAGTACTTTCCCCTATGAAATTGCTGTTACCACCATACAACAACAAAATTAAAATGAAGCAACTAAAGGAGTAGAATTATTATTTCTTTATTTTGCAACACACACTCAAATACATTCTCAAAAAATTTCTCTGCTCAGCATGTATTTTTTCATCCTACATTTATTTAACATTGTTTGTCAGTGTAACATACAAATAAGGGGTCACCTGGCTCTTTGACATGTAAATAAAGTTAAATTAGTCTGAATTCTTTAACTATTTAGACCTTCAGCTGAATAGCCGGGTAGTAAAAACAAAGAGCACAAACACTTTTTAATGGCTGCACACAAGATGTCCTTTTGTGGTGCACTAAAAATAAATGTTCCTAAATGTTTTCTATATATATGTTCTTCCACATTGTCACACTGATATCCAAATGATGATTTGTGTTTTCCTACCCCACAAAGAGATATTCTTATATATGGGTGTATCTGTGTATATGAAAATACATCAAGGTGTTATACATCCAGAATGAAATCATATTTCCTTAGAAACAGCTTCTGCTAAATAGGATAATATTTACCTATCTAGCTACAGTATGCATGAAGAAGTAGGTTAATTACCTGTTCATTTTACAGTAGTAAATATGTACTGTGTCAATTTCCTGAAATTATTTGAAAGAGTTCAGTATGAGTAGGGCAGACTGATAAAAAGACAAGTTACAAGAAAAATAAGGAAGCTTGTTTCTCCAGCTGAAGTTATATAAAATGAGTTTGCCATTGTTGGCTTCACAGACCCACTTCCTCTTCACTATATCTGCACAACGTCTAGATGTTTGTGAATACACCAAGTTCTGTACTTAAACATCTAATTCTGCTGACACAGGATAAGAAATATCTGCATATATTCACCTTATGTTCAAAAGCATCTTTTGGCGTTTGACTGCTGTTCATGTCAATTCAAATGGTTTATCATCCACCTACTTTCTATGCTAACGAGTGGAGAAGAACACTTGTATTGAGGCAAGTCTCTTCACTGACACATCCACAATCTTCAACATAAACTCTTAAAAACATAACTCTTAAAAAACTTGCTTTGCACATGACACAATACCAACCAATATGCTGGGAAAAAAAGTAGCACTGTCACACACATCTCCAGAACTTCATCTGGCCAGGGATTACAGACACATAGGCATAACTAGCACAACACTTGAAGATTATTTTCTTAGACACTCAAGGCTTTTCCCAGTAAGAAAACAGCATACAATATTTACGTATAAAGTTGACAGGCAGACTATGTCCAGGAGTGATGGTTTATGGCTACAGTCTGTCATGTAGGCTCAAATACTGCTTTCTGAGTCCTTGCAAAATTTACATGGATGGAAGGAAAAAATTATATACATAAGTATGACAGCATATAGCTCTTACTACTTAAAAATAAATATGTAAATATATGCTTAAAATAAAAGCATGCAGAACACATTGACATAGGCAAATATAAAACATTAAACACCTCTTCTTTTTCTCCCCTAATTACAAAAACATTTGTGTTTTTACAGCTAACAGCAAACAATGGATGGATATTAACAACTGTAAGCTCTGGAGAACAGAGGGTTTTACAAAGTGTCCAGCAGTAATGAAATCCAGAAGAGTTTGAAAAATACAGGAGATTAAAACCAAATTCGGTGGAAGACTGAATTTGTTCCAGAGTGTCTCAAAACACTACAGCCAATTTGTGCTAGCTGAAACTACTACTATGTAATATGCTTCAGTGCATATTTATGGATCTGGCTTTCCACAATTACAACTGCAAAAAAACCCACTCTGTCCTGTGCTAATATGTTAAAAAAAAAAATCAAATAATGATGTACAAAAAAGTATCTACAAGTGGTATTTTAATGTTTAATCAGAGAGTGTTTATTTTTAAACTAATACCTAAAAATAGCACACAGTAGAAGTTTTCCACAAATTACTTCAGATTTTGAACTCTCTGATTTCGTGAGCACATTAAAAGAATATACCCAGCGCAGTGTGCGTGTGTGTTCATGTGTACGTGTGTGACACAGTAACAATTAGAAGGAAACTAGTTTCAAAGTTTCCAAGAAGGCACTGTGTCTTTCACAAGGAGGAAAAAGACCTTCTCCTCTGAACCAAAAAGATTAGTTTTTTCTTTATCTTTGCTACAAGTGTGCATTTTTATGTGTGTACATCTAATTTTTAACCACATGTAGTAACAAAACAACCTAGCACAGACACACTTCTCTGTGCTTTGAAAGGTTGGTAATACCTTTCACTTTGCTCTTGTAACTAGTCTGAAGAATATGCTCAGCCACTTTACAACGCCTAGCTTAAATGGCACTAGTATTCTCTTTACAAGCCAAAGGGTATTCCTTAGTCTCATATTTAAAAATCTTTAATGCACTTAGGTTTTTCAGACCCATAATACTTCAGAGTGGGACTGAGAAGCTGGTACTTCTGAAAAAAAAGAAAAAAAAAAAAGAAAAAAAAGAAGACCCAAATATGTTTGCTTATGTTTACATAAAATAAAATTAAACAGCACTAGCAATTTTCCTCCTAAAAATGAGGGGGAAGAGATGAAATGGGACAGTAACCATCTATTCAATGTTAAAAAAACAGATGATTTTAAGCACATTCAGATGGTTTTCATGCTAACAGCCTCACCATTTTTAATTAATATGTTTTCATTTTAAAATGTTTTTGTCTGTCTCATAACCATGTGAATGACCCACACGAACAACAAACTTAGTAACTGAGCAATTGCCTATGCTGGGCAAGCAATGAAAGTAACTAAAAAAAAAGTGCTCTAAGGTACTTAAGATAAACCTACTTATGAAAGAAGTTTCCCTAAAATTTTTTTAGAAATTGAAACTTGAGTCTACACAATACCAAGACTCCCAAGAGTCGTTCACCACACACTGCATTTCACAAGACAAGATCATTAAGTGTTAATCCTAATGTGCACATACATTTTCAGTTAAACAGACAGAAGCTGACAAAATGAAAGACAAAAAACCGCATGTTCAGTAACAATTTCGATACTGGTTTTATTACCCGGGTATAGAGCTATGCTGCTACATGCAGCCAGAAGTTCACCCTTCTAGATCTCTAGTACATCATGACTCCACTTTCACAAGCCTGTTGGAGCTCTTCGGTGGCATTGATGATGAATGCAGGAATCTTCTATGCAGTTACTCAACAGAGCTTTCCCTAACTCTTTCTATGGGTTGGCTGCTCCGCTTTTCTTCTGCAAATCGCCACACAGTATCTGGGCCAAAGCAATGCCGTAACTGGACTCCAATCTATCATCACCTACCCCAAATACTTCATGATAGTGATGGGAGAACTTTGCAAAGCAGCACAAGTTCTGCATTCCTTACTGCAGAAGTGAATCTCTGAATTTCTTCACTAGGTAATATATATTGGTCTCATTCAAAGAATTTCATATATTTCTGAAAATCTGGGAGAAGCCTCTAGCACTACTGCAAGAAAAATCAAGAATATACAGAAACAATTTGGACCTGAGTAACAGGTCAAATATATGAACTGCCTCTCCCGAAGCAAGTGTCTATCATTAATCATACTTATCCACAGTATTAAGTAAGAGCAATCTATTTTATCTTCTTTGTCAATCTTGGAAGTCACATCATGCACTGCCATAAACCAAAATCAGGCCAAAATGCGACAGAACATATTACCGCGAGTGCTGCATCTGTGTCCACGACTACTCTCCCACACCAGTTAGAGATCCCAATTTTCTCTATATCCAGAAGATAATCTTCAGGAAATAGCATATTCATATGGAAGCACTAAAACATGTTTGAACTTTTCCTTTCAACTTGCCTTACCTCACTGAAGAGGCAGTTTACTCCCCCAGTACGTATCACTACTTCATATACTTCATATACAAGGCCCAAGAAAAAAATCTTCACCGTAAACATCCTGCATCCACTTGGAACATACCCATTCATCCACACACCAGACAGTAATGCAAAAATATTTAAAGGCTTGTCAGTCCAGGCAGAAACTATTACCAGGGAGCTACGGGACACAGTGCATCACACTGGACATATTTTAATTCAAAAGGCTTATTTTAACATAAGCCAAATTTCTATTAGATAAACGCTGCCTCTGCATACTTGCAGCTCTAAAATAGCAACCTCTGTTTTAATTAAGGAGAAACGATACAGTTGATTTTATTTCCTGACCAGTGGGTGGATTCCAACGGTATTAAAGATCCTGTAATCATCCCACACACTTCAGGTTACCCCTCAGCTCGGCATGGGCATCTGGGCCTTTGAGGCTCCCTTTCCTGTACAGAAACCGGTGCACGAGCCCCTTACCCCACTTTACTTCAATAAATAAAAATCACAATAAAAAATGCAACCGGTGATCTAACAGCCTTCCCGAAGCTCACGGAACAATGCAGATATCACACCCGTCACCATCGATCTCCACAGCGACTCCCCCTGCGAAACCCTTCCTTAATCCGCCTCGCTACCATCCCTCTCCCACAGACATCGACATTTGCCCATCGCCCAGCACCCCCCTCACTCACTCGCCATCCGTTCCCTCTCCATTTGGGAAGGCCGCTTCCCATTCCACACCGAACCCACCCGCCGACGATGCCCGCGGGCGGGCACACACGCCCCGTTCCCCGCGGCGGGGGCTCGGCCTGCGGCTCCCCGCGGCGGGGGCGACGAGCGCACAGAGGCACCGCAGGCATCGCCACCGCCGCCCTGTTCCCGCCGCCGGGTGCCCGCGCCCCGGCACGGACCGCAGCGGCCGGAGGGCGCCCGGGGCGGCGGCGATGCCCGGGCTGCAGCCCGGCGGCAACTGGAGCGTGCGCGCCGGCGACGGCCCGAGGCGAGCGGCCCGAGGCGAGCAGAAGAAGCCCCATACTCACCCAGCAGCAGCAGCTTCAGCTCACGGCGGGCGTCCCGCTTGTCCCGACGCAGCTGCCGCTCGATCTCGTCGTTGATCCGCCGGGCTTCCTTGGCTTCCTCGCTCAGGCAGCACGCCATGATGGACTCCAGAGTCATTCTTCCTAACTGGTTCAGACACAGCCCCCACCCCCCCTAAACCCGCACGCACACTCGCACCCCGCCGCCGCTCCGGCCCCGAGGGGCACAGGCGCTCTGCGAGAGCCCGGGGGCCGCCGCAGGGCAGCCGCGCAGGCAGGGCAGCCTCGATGCCACAGAAAGGCGAGAAGAAAGGCAGGGCCGCTGGCGGCGCGGATCCCCGCTCCCTGCCGCTGACACCCGCCGCTGCCAACTCCTCCTCTCCTCTAAATCATGCACCGAACAACATGGAAACATCCACCGCGGCGGCAGCAGCAGCGCTACCCAGCCGAGCCGCCCCTCGCCCTGCTGCTCCCCTTCCCTCGCTGCCGCCCGCAGCCTGCGCGGTCCCCGAGTGTCCCTGGCGGCCGCCGACACCCCCGCCGCCCTCCGACGCGACCACCCCACCCCCCGTGGAAGCGCTAATGCCCACTAATCCCTCCCCCGCCCCGCACACGCACACATCTCCCCGCCGCTCCCCGCCCCCGGAGCGGGAGCCCGGCTCCTGCGGGGTGGGCGAGACCGCTGCTGCCCGGCAGGAAGAGCTTCCCCGCGGCCGCTCTTCCTTCCCGCCGCCTCGGCCGCTCGTCTTTCCAAGCAGAAGTGGGGGGGGGGGGGGGGTGGTAAGGGAAAGCGGGGCTCGCTGTCAGGGAGCTGCCGCTGTCCGGCTCCGCTCGGTTCGGCCCTGCCCGCGTTGCCAAGCAGAGCAGCGGAAAGGGAAACGAATGCACTGGCAGGGGTCGAGCTCGACCGGCTTTTAAATGGTTGGGCTCCGCGGGCGTGGTGCGGCAGGAATATGGCGGCCCGTCTCCCGCCGCCGCTCCCGCTCTCTCTCCGCCCCGCTGCGCGGTGGGGGCGAGTGGCCGGGGCAGCCGAGCCCCCGCCCGCGCTGTGCCGCCCCCCAAGGCCGCCCCGCCCGCCCTGCGGCGGCGGAGGAGGGCAGAGGAGGGAGGCGCGGGGAGAGACAGAGCGGATTCTCGCACCAAATGGCCGCGAGGAGCTGTGCCTGCTCCGGTTTGTCCTGCCGGGCAGCGCCTTCCCTAACGCCGTGTTTGCTTTCGCTTCCCTTGTTTTTAGTCGTGGGCACACATTTTTATTCCGTTCCCATCCTAGGAGAGATGAGTTGGGTTGGCAGGGACTGGCGGAAAAGGTGGCGGGTTGAAAGGAAGGAAGGAGTAAGGAGACGAAAATGCCTTTTCCACCTTTGGCCGGAATGGGAAGGCAGAGCGGGACACACGCACACCGTCAGGCACCCGGAAGGTTTAGCGCCCTGCCTCCCTACTGGGAAGGCAAAGCCGTGCGTTCGGCACGAACGCGCTGGGACGCCCCACGGAACGCCGCCCGTGTGGCCGATATTCGGCTGCGGTGAGTTCTATTCGCCCCCAGCCCCAGCCCCTGCTTCAGGCCCAGTCCCTGGAAAGCTGTCCCCACGTAGCCTCCGGTAGCCCCTAGCGTGATGCAGTCCCAGAAAAGCTGTCCCCACGTAGCCTTCGGTAGCCCCCAGGGTGATGGCACACAATCGAGTAGAACGCACTGATGTACCTTCTAGTTTTTGTGAATTCATAAACGTCTCACAAAATTCCCACACCTGCACTTCCTTTGGCCACCTCCATTTTAAGCTACTTGTATATGTTGCCAAATCGGCTGTGAATCTGGTACTAGCCTATGTAGTGGGTAGAAAGGCACATCACACTCTTACCTTCTAGCTCCATGTCTGATACCCTCACCAGTACCTGCTGACATCTATTTTGAAATTCATATGCTCTTTCCTAAAAGTTTACATATGTACTGACAAAATTATTTAAGCAAGGTCTACCATAAAGAGTAAGACAATGAGGGAATTAAAAATAAACAAAAAACAGAATAAAACAATCAGGGAAATAACACATTCAATCAATTTTTAGAGCATGAAAAAAAATTACTTAAAAAAATGCATGATTTCCATGTAGATCTATATTGTACTAATATATATATATAGTGTATAAAAATGGTTGATACAACTTGGAATCTTTATTCTAGTCTATGACCTTTAGTCAAAATTGGGTAGGTCCAGCTATTAAGAATAGATTATATTTAATTCAAAGCATATTTTCTATTTTAAAACCTGTATGTATATGTGTCTCTATGTATTCACCTGTTTTGTGTTCTGGTCCAAGATGCATTAATATTACATACAATTAAGATTTCTAGAGAGTCAACACTGAATTACAGAGACAACAAGTAACAAAAAAGGGGGAGGTTACATCAAGAAAATAATTATCAGGATTTTCAACATAAATACTAGAGTTTTCTAAATGCCAGGGTCCAAAAGAGTGAAGGTGAGTGTATGGTAAAGCTCCCAAGGAATACTTGCTGGATGTTTTGTACATGGTTTCCAAATCCACAGCAACCATCTTCAGGAATCACATCCTGAAAAAAGGGTAGGAACATGTAAATGAGTTTCCAACCTTCAGGTAAACTGAATCAATATTCCCTCCACAGCCGTGGGCACACTGTTCCAATAAAAAGTGTAATCGTCTGCAGTGGGAGAAGTTGGACAAAACTTTCTTAACTGTTTTATATGCTCAGTATAGGAGGCATGAACACAGTGTGTACCTCAAATGCAGAACTGTCATTTAATTTTGCATTTTTAATGAGAAAAGACACCCCACAGACTGTAACTGTAATCTGTATGTACCACTCCTATTGATATAACTGGATTTCAAATCTTTAGATATCTTCAGATTTTTAATGGATGAGCCATCTAGTCCTGAGTAAGGCATCAGCAGATAGCCATTATACACTGTTTTACCCATTTGCTTCATGACTTAGTGGAAGTCAGAAGAACCCCATTATGGACAATTACATGATAATAAACCTATGAGGAAATTTCTTTCCAAACCTCAATTCCATAATGGTTGGCTTTTGTTTTGAAATGTGAAACATCCTTTATAAATATTTTATCCTAATAACAACTATCAGTAAATGACCGAAATCTTTATTGCCCATCCAGGTAATTATTATCCATAGATACTATCCATATTGTTATGTAATCCTGGACAGCTACTTCCTGATAAGCCTTCCCTGTAGCACTAATAATCTCATATTCCTCTATCCAAGTAGTCTCCAGTACATGGCTCATAGCAACCCGTTGCCTGTGAGACGTTTTAATGTTGCTTACTGCCACAGGAAATTAAAAGTGGGACTGACAGAGGGAGAAAAAATGGTATAAAACACCCTGCACCTTTGGTATTCTCACTCATAAGACAGCAAAGATTGGGAAACTACCACTATGTTTTATCATCTCCATAACATTCTTTGCACTAATCTATACCAGTTTTCAATTTCTTCCTTCCACATGCCTGAAGATATTGTCACTCTCCTCTGTCTCTTCTGCCTAAGACAGGTTTTCTGTGATGTTTTGACAGGTTCCAAATGGTATCTGAACTTGGTACTCACATGACAGTAAAACAGAAGATTGTGTATAGCAACATCATAGGATTTTCATAATTAGCCTCCCATCTTAAGCAAAGGGATATCTTGCGAGTGCTTTTTGGTTGCCATTGTGCATTAAGATATCTGCACAGTGCTATGCACATCTCAGTCTTGTTTGTGAATGCTTCCAGTAAATTTACAGGCTACCAGTATGTCTGAGTTGAGCAAATTATCCTTCCAGTATGCCATCCTAATCACGTTTTTGTTTGCTGGTTTTGTTTGGGTTGTGGTTTTTTTGGTCTTTTTCTATGGGAAAAAAACCCCCAATTATCTGCTGTTTCTCTGTTGTTAAATGAATAACATCCAGTATTTGCAATTTCCTTCAACTGATACCAGTTTGTTCCAGTGTGTGTAGTTTTGAGAAATCACCTTCTGAATGTTTCTCAGTGTGACTATTTCAAAGTGGAAGGTGCTCGCCAAGGTGCTAAGGTACAGGCTAATGACTAGCGAGGAGTTAACCCCCCTGTTTTTTCACCTGATTTATGCGGAATTTTAGAAACTTGTTTCCTTCTACCTGTTTACATGTCGAGGTTCTTACGGACGACCTATCTCTGAAAAAGCCCAAGTATTTTTCGAAACGCTGTTGTTCTTCAGACGCACCTCTTAATACTACTTTGCACCAGCGCCAGAAGAGGGATGTTGTGGAGAGGAGCCCGCGTGGCAGCCCCGCCGTGCCCACACGCGCAGCGCAGCGCGGAGCCGGACGCGCGCCCCGGCCGAGCGCGCCGCTCCAGGAGCCCGCATTCCCTCCTCAGCGCTCCCCGCCGGCGCGCCCGGCCGGCCCCAGCTCCGGGACGACAGGCTGGCAGCCGGATGATTGGGCTCCTTAACTGTGCACGGAACTGATCCCGGTGTATTGTGTTGGGTGGGAATGTCGTTAGGGTTTTTTGGTTGGTTGGTTGATTGGGTATTTTCCCAGAGTTTGCTTCTAGTTTAAGGATTTGCATTGTCTTTCACAAAGTTTCGGTTGACCCTTCAAGCGTTCTCATGGAAAACATCTAGTGGGCACAATGTGATCCAGACCACCGCTTCTGTGGGAATAAGCTGCTGGATCACCTGCATGAGCCAGTTGTTCCTGTATTGTTCTGCACAAGTCTCGTGGAACAGGACCATAAATTTCAGCCCAGAAAAAAAAACAAACCAAAAAAGGAAAAAAAAAACAAAGCAAAAAATCTGACCACGCTTGACATAGCCACATGATACAAATTACATTAATAAATTGGTATAGTATGAGCTGATATTACATTAGTATGGCCACTCACTGAAAAGGAATACTTGAGTCTTCAGTAGTGGCACCTGCTGTTTCTCTGGTGACTTTTGTGCTGTTGTATTGCTCTTATCATTAAATGGATGCCAATTACGGATCCAGGCTTATTTTTATTTTTATTATTTGACAATTATATAGGTTAAAATCTCCTCCCAAAAGTTTCAGCAAAGCCTGTGATTAAGTGTTCAGCCCGGGATGTAGTACAGGGGATACTAGTCTTCCACCTCTGTGACGTAAATTATAAATTCATATTTTAGCATAATAGAAATACTATTGTTTCAAATACCTTTTATGTGCATTTAATATGTTGATCACATTCAAGCACATTTTTCTTTCAGCTTCTTGAATTTTTAGCAAGGCAGCTTTTATTCTTTATGGATTTTTTATTTTTGTGCAAGTCCAAAATAAGTTATTCATATATATAATCCCAAATATTTATTAACCTATAGAGACTTTGTATAATGTCTAGTTCATTTGCAGTCAGTAGGACTTCTCATGCTCTGCTGAGTTAATGGCACTGTATGTTTGTATTATTTATCTAAGACCTCAAACATTCTGTTCTACCTTTTACTCTTAGCTTACAGTCTGCTCTTGGATATATGCTTCGTAATTCTGATTTCATTTAAGTTTCACAGCATAGTAACTCCATCATTTTCAATGGAATTACACTGTTTTTCATTATAATACGCAGTAGTGTCAGACCCTGAGCTCCCTTTAAGATATTTAACATACACATTGTAATCGTGTGACTCCTCCAGTTTGTTCAGTGACTATTTCAGATATAGTCTAACCATTAGAAAGCATAAACTCATAGGCCCTCATTCCCATCTTAGTTCTCACGGTGTCACAGGACAGGGAGGCAAGAGTTACACATTACCCAGACAGACGTAGTTCTTTTGGTATTTCATGGAAAAGTATTATTTATAAATCTTTCCATCATCCAAAGAGTGTGTCAGCTGAGGGTATTTTCTTGCAATCCAAACCACATCACCAGAAGGACCATGGACAACTATCTCATTGCCCATAGTTTTATGATGGAAGACTAATCCAAAATCAAAGCATGCTTCAATACTTTTCACAATCTTACACTGAAGTTTAGTATGTAAAGTGAAAAATTATTTCTCCAGTGAATATGATCAGAAAATAAATACCCACTTTCATGTAATAGTACTTCATGAAATTGTCTTTTCAATATGTATTTTATACACAAATTAAATGCAAGAATTTAGAAGCTTTAGTAATGAATTCTGTACCTTTTATGTGCTTCATGTCTTGTATTAATAGGAGCATCAATATATTTTGCACGTTACTACCAAATCTCTTAATGAAAAACATAATGAAATGTGTGAGGGATAAGTGACATAAGGATAAAAGTTATGACCTAGTCAATTGCATTTTCAGATGAGCAATTAAATTATTTTTATTGATATATATAATTTAAAAACATTATAAAAGAAGTCCATCAGGATACTCTTTCCAGTGTTTATGGTTTTTAAGTGAGTGCAGAGAAGGATCTTAAGACAACAGGTGATCAACGTTTTCCTCTAAGCGGAAGTACAGTAATAGGAGAGGTATCTTTCTTTCTCTATATGAAAATCTATTAGAAAAGCTTGTGGTACTTAGAAAAAATGGTCCTCATTAAGTCTTATGTAAAGCCATCACAAATACTTGACAAAAGTAGTATTTCCATGGAAGAATTTAAAATAATGGAGAAAATGGAGTTAGAAGATAGCAAAATAATTGGCTTCCATTTGATACTTCAGGAAGTATCAAGCAGGAATTGAAGCACTCAGTTATATACTGAAGTGAAAATGTGGGTTGAATTGTAAGCCTCATTCTATAACTATAGTTACAGTTATATAACTTTAGTTATAACTATAACCTCAGATAGCCAGAGAGTATGTTTCCTGAACCAGTATGGGATAATTTCTGAACTTGAATTTAGGCAGAAATAGAAAAAATTCCCATGCCCCAGATGCACAGCTAATAGTAGCAGTGCAGTGATTGCTGTTATTAGTAAAATTCCCTGGCAGTTAACATGGAATTTAGATAGTGCTCTATACTCTTAAGGAAGATTGGTGAATCTATAATAATATTTAAGGGAATTACAGAAATTCATTAGTAGGGAAAAGGATGACATATGTTTCATTTGTCCTAAGAAACAGAGAAAAGAGACTTCTCAACACTTAGAACATGCTGCTTTGGACATATATAGAGAATTGTATAGAGTGCTAAGATGGTTTAAAAACAAATTTGGATAAAACCCATGTATTACCCTGTATGGGTATAGTTGTGAAGCAGGCTGTCAGGGTACTGTATTTCTATGGGACTGCTTCCTAATCCGGTTGTATTTTGAATTGTGGCTTTGCATTGCCTTACATAGAATCTAAATAAAAATCCTCTGAAATTTCGGGTTTGTTTTCTTGGTTATATGTTTAAGGAGATTGAAAGAAGTTGGTTTTTTTTACTCAAAAATAAAGAGTGTTTCATAGAACTAAAACTTTGAAGAAAGTGGGAAATTTTCAGAATCAGTGGTTAAATTTTGGTTTGGATACTGAGAGCAATTGCAGCTGTATTTTGAATTACATAGGATATTCAAACCTCTTGTTTTTATGAGGGAAAACTTTTGTCATTAATACCTGCTTCTGCTAAGAAACTAGTCATGATTTTATGAGATTTACAAGAAAAAAAAGCTTTGAGCTCCCCCTACTGTTCTTTCCATTGAAAAAGATGGAAAACCTGAATTTTGTTTTAATGGGTGAAGTACCAGTCAGATAAAAGAAAAAATTAACCATACAGAAGTACCGTTTTAAGTTTCTGGTAATTTACTATTAACAGTGGAGAGAACCAGAGTGTTTAAGTTGTTTTCCAAGTTGTTAGTACTCTCAAGGTTTTTGGCATTCATAGCATAATGTGCATGAGAATGTGTACCTTCACATACTACAGTTTTCCAAGGTTTCTGTGCGAAGATATGGTTTATTTTTTGTGTATGCATACAGTTAATTTTGTTCCATTTACATGAAATTGGTGGATCATAGAACTTATTAAATATTGGCACATTCATACAAGTGATGAATTTAATTTACTTTTCCAGATAGCTTTCAAAAAGCTGTTATTTATTGAGGTGATTTGGGAACTCCCCCTGCAATTTATAATAAATTAATACTTGTGAATCTACTTTTTGAGTTCCTTTATATTATTGTCATCACAAGTTACAAAGAATACTTTAAGAATTAGAATTCTGACCCATATACTGACTGACTTTACAAATACTTTTCCCTGAAAGTGTTTAATCTCATAATGGCCAAATTTGTCTATAATATAGTTCCTGAGTTCAACATCATCATCAGTGCTCATGATCAAAGCACTTTTATCTGTTTATTAGTATTTCTTGTTAAATAAGACTTACTTTTTTCCAGTAAAAAAGCCTGTCTTTGCACATAGGCTGAGCTTTATTTGGAGTTCTGTGCTTTCATTATTTTAACAGCTGAAAAATACTAATGTGCTGGTTATTTCAAGTGTTGTTACACCCATTCTCATAAATTCTCTGCTAGACTCTTTAAGGTGACCTTAAGGTGATAATATTGTAACAAAAAAAAAAAGTCAAAATTCTCTCTGGTGTCTCATATATGTATTGGTACTTCTCTTTAAGTTTCACTATGGAGATTAAAATTCTTCTAATGAAATAATCTTTCTTTTTTACCATTCCGATTCCCAAAAACTAAACCTCTGTTTAAGCAAACCTCTGTTTCTGTGGCCTGATGTCACCAAACACCATCTGTTCTGCATGGAGGTGTGGGGTGAGGTGAGAGTGAGCTGGTGCAGGGGTCTTTCTAGATTTCAGTAAGAAAGGCCCAACAACAAGTGGCTTAATAAGATTACTTCAAAAAGATAGGCTAAGAAGAGGGGTATAGATAGTAACATCTTACATCTCCTCAGGTGCTGGGCACTCCATGCAGCATTGAACAGTGCCTCAGTGGATTTTCCCATGGCACACTGCACAGAGCAGATCCTGTCTGGGGGAAAAACTCACCCTTTCAGTCCTTTGAGGTCATCTTTAACTTCTTTACAAAAACCAGTTCTGTTGAAGGGCAAGTCCATGTAGGGAGGTATCATGTCAGTGCTAAGCAGGAGTTGCCCACAGGCAGCTGCCCGCACTGTCCCATGTTAGTTGCAGTGTACAGTCAGGATCAGTACATTCCATCCCTTGATCCCCATACAGTTTACTTTTCCAAAATAGATGTTGTAATTTACCAATCATATTAATAACATATGGGATTCTCAAGTGCAAGTTTCAATAGGAGAAATGCAGCCTTTTCAAGATCACCAGCTCCTCAGGTTTAATGTCTTCTGCAAGGATCCCAGTACAATATCTACCTGCATTCTTTTCAAGGATTGCATTGCTCCTTTGTAATAGTTCATGAGAGAATAAACCAGTAAACCAAAGTGATTGATTTTTGATGCCACTTTGTGGTCTCATTAGAGAGATACCACTCCAAGATTCATTAAGACATTTGTTTTTATCCTCAGATCATTCACAATTTTTCTGTCCCCAACATTGTCCAGAGAAGGGCAATGAAGCTGGTGAAAAGTCTGGGGGTAAGTCATTTGAGGAGCAGTTGAGGGATCTGGGGTTGCTTAGCCTGGAGAAAAGGAGACTCGGGGATGACCTTATCACTCCCTAAAAGTACCTGAAAGGAGGCTGTAGCCAAGTGAGGTCGATCTCTTCTCCCAGGCAACTAGGATGAGAGGACAGTCATGCACCAGGGAAGGTTCAGGCTGGACATTAGGGTGTATGTCTTCACAGAAGAAGTTGTTAAGCACTGGAACAAGCTGCCTGGAAAGGCTGGGGAGTCATCCATCCCTGGAGATGTTTAAGAGAAGACTGGATGGGGCACTTTGTACCATGATCTGCTTGACAGGGTGGTGTCTGGTCAAAGATTGGATTTGATAATCTCAGAGGTCTTTTCCAACTAATTGATTCTATGATCATGTAAAGTTCAATTTACCTGCAGTTTTAATTCTATTTTCCTGCTGTTCACGTGCTCAGTTAGTCTTTTTTTACCTTCATGATTACTATTGCTCTGTCTTTTCCTTAACAAATTGAAAAAAACAGCTCCATGCTCTTCACAAAAGATTTATCAAGTCCTACATTGAGGCTTACATTGGATATAATACTTCTAACAGCTGACCATGCTGAGAACAGCCAGTTCCAGCAGCGAGCTGACAGTATTATTTGTTGCTAGAATTCTATGTTATAAAATGTAGATCCTACTGTTTGTTTAATCTGTTACATTCCCATTTTGTCTCCATTGCCCTATTAGACTGCTTTGTTCATGTCACATGTTTTTATGCTTTAGTACCAGATTTGTTTTGCCATGCATGTGGATAAACCATAACCATAAATAGTTTAGGAGTATATTTCCTTTTTTCTGTAATTCCATTTGATGTCTAGACCATTGGGATTCCAGTCCTAATGGATAGCAGTTGTAAGAGAAATACCTACGCAAAGCCCTGTGTGCTAATACAGATATTTCAACCATAGACGTTCTCTCTACAGGTATGTTTCCTTCCCTCTTCCATAGCAAAGCCTTCCCTCTATTCATATAGAACACTTAGAAAGGAGTAGAACTCAGTTTGGAGAAAACATCAGCCACACTACCCATAAGAGAATAACTCATTTCACATTTACATGAATCATTATTAGTAAAAGGTCACCATCAGTTATCAGCTCCCTTGTTAACTAAGCAAATATGACTTGTTTGATTCAGAACATTGTTCCCTCAGTGAATATTTGGGATCTGTCTTGCTTCTGGCTGTCCATTTTTTTGGTATCCTTTTAGCACCCACTGATGCCTTTTTCTCTGGTCCTAGAAATACTAGCCAGACACAGGGTGATAACAAGGGGTTATATCTTTTTAAGGATCCTTAGGTGCACAGTTCGTCAGGTGGAAAACACCGAAGATGCACACCCCGCATAACGTGTACAATTTTTATAGATTTTGCAAATTAGCATCTCTGACAAGAGTCCCCAGTTAGATGCACACCTGGTGAAGTCACGCCCCTCAGCACTAGTACCTTCTAAGTTCTCCACCCTCAGATGAGGGCTAAACTCTGTTTATAAAAAGTATGTCTCAAAGAGCTGATCTCAATCTTGGTTTCTAAGGAGAACCAAGATAGCATAGAGGTCTTGGAATGTGTTTTGTCTTTCTGCCTAGGAAAATACTGAAGCTAAGTTACAATAGTAGACTACAGAGCTACAAATACATGTGTAACACAGAGAAAAGGCAAAAATCAAGATGGCATCACTACCACCCTCACAATCTAATCTCCAAGAAGCTCACTCGTTTGAAGGAGTTTCCCAGTAGACACATTCTATGTAATACCTTCTATGATGACTGTGTTAAAGACTTAATCTGAGTCTGTTATTTAGGAATTACAATAAAGATCATAGAGATTAGTTTACTTTACACATAGACTTTTGTGGCCATGTGCCACCAGATTAATTTTTATTAACTTTGATTAGTCATTATGATACTAGAAATTAAGCAAAATTATAAAGTCATTAAAGTGTGCTTTACTTTAAAGTGAATTACTTTCTGATTGAAGCCTCACAGACATTGATACAGGTTTTATTTTGATAAAAATACTCTAGCGAATTAAAATTAAGAACACTGGAATTTATTGAAAAAGGAATTAATGAAGAAAAATTGGGAACACAGAATGGCGGCCTGCTGTGCTGCAAGGCAAAGGAGCAGTGCTGGATGTTTAGCCAACGTGACAGGTGGCCAGAGGCACACCTGCTGGACAGGAACATCAGTTTTTATACCCCAACATCGAGTCCGTCCCCTTTCTTAACCCTGACCCTTTAGGTGTTCCGGACTGGCTTGGGCATCTCTAGGGGTCGTTAACTGGGTGATTGCAGGCCAATGAAATTGTGCATGTCATCCTTTACAGTAATTATGGTGAGCCCCAGTGCCCCTCCCTCTTACCTCAACATCTAGAAACTTCTACCTTTTAGCACAGGGACTCAATTCCCCTCCCCTTTTGACTTTCATCCTGTGAACCAATTTACAGTACAACAGACTTACAAACACAAACTCATTAACCAATTAACAACTTCTGATAACACAGTCCTAATCATTATACGAAAGCCAACTCCATTCCTGTTTTTAACAATTTCATGTAAAAACATTTGGAATCAAGGTTTAACTTTACAGTAACAACACTGTTTTATTTATAACCTTTTATCTGTATTAGCATGAACAGTTTAGTATTTCAAGCTTTAAGAAACATCCATAATGAAGTCTCTATACAAAAAAAAGAGCAGCCTTTAATGGTAAACTACATTAACACAGGCCATAAAGAGAAGGTGTTTTTTTCCACTAAGAGCAAAGTCTAATCAATATCTGTTTAGAAATCCTGCCTTACCTGCTCCTTAAGTAGCAGTAAGTAATGAATAGCAGTACAAAATTGGTTTTAAATATTAAATGTAAATATATTTGATGAATTAAATATTTTTTAAATTGTATTTTATTGCAGGATACATCAACAGAATATTCTTAATCTCACTCAATTTTTTGTGTAGCTTCATAAAAATAAAAAATATCAGCTATGATGTGGTAATTTCAAAACACTTGGTTGTAGATTCCACTTTACTCAAATAAGCTTTGCATGCATGAATAGAAGTGAAATCATCTTTTAAAATGTTTTGCTACATAAATACAGGCTGCAAAGCAAAAAGCCAATTAAAAAGGCCTTGTCTTGTCTTCCTAACAGTTTATCTTATGTTTAGGTATTGGAGAATTGAAATACCTGACTCCTGGTGTTAAAGCTAGCTGTACCATGGAAAAAAACTCCCAAGTCCATATATATAAAATGCTAAAAAACCTGGGATAGCTGAAAAATCAGACCATCAGGCTCCGTCTGAAAATCTTGTTCTTTCTAGGATAATTCTAAATATAAGAATTCTGGTCAGTAGATTTAGTTATCTAAAATACTGAGTAAGTACAGATGGATTGGCAGTCGATACTATTTACTATGTAGAAAGATAAAAAGATTCTTGCATAAGGCTACTGCACATATCTTAAGTGTTACATGCCTGCAAAAAGGTCACTTGTCAACCTGTCTCTGGTGTCAGGTAAGGGGTGTCCCAGCCTCGAAGGGTAACCTTGAGAGTCATCCCTGCCCAAGAGGAGATGGCCACTGCACAGCCAGCTGCAGTGGAGGGAGAGAGCTCAACAGGCTCTGGTGGTTACATATATTTGTAGTGTAAAGTCGTCAATTAATAGTCAGATTTTCTGCTGTGTTCATGGAGTTTCCGCTGATTATTAGCTCAGTCTACAGCCAAACCATTTTGGGGGGGGGGGGGGGGGGAGGAGGCTGGGGAGGTTGGTGCCAAGTTTTCACAGATAGCCTTTCACAATAGGATTAACTTTGCTTAGATCCACTTGCTGAGAATCTGCCTGGACCAAAGTTCAGTTAGCTCAAACAGGAGTGCATTTGTGACACAATGTAGATTTGGGTTATTTCACAGGATCATGACTCATTGGATTACAGTGTAGTCTTCTGTTACTCTTGGGGATTCAGTGTAACCACCTTCATAAATACATGGAGCTCCAATTCATAGAAAACCATTTTTGCTTCCACTGCTGGAAGCAGAATCTAGTATCTGGCTGCTTGAATGGTCGGGGGCTTTTTTTGATGTTCTAGCCTAACGTGTTTGCTCATGGGCTGTTTATTCATCGTGTAGGGGACAGAGGAATTTATCAGGACTCTCTGCCCCAGGTCCCTGTCTTCTTTAGAATCCATTTCTAAGCTATTTTATAATAACTTTTAATTTGTATTTGTTTTCTTGGAACCTAGATAGTTACTTGAATCAATAGAATTAGCTACCCAATATTAGCCAAATACTGTCTAAACCCCCAATTCAGCATCTTTCTGCTGTTCAAGAAAACGTGTGAACACAGTTGAGCACAGTGACTTCGTTAAGTGCTTGCATTCCTATTTTGATAGTACAGAAAGGCATTTTCTCTGTATAGTAAATTACAGTAGCAGCATCAAATTAATAATGACTTTGATCAATTTGAGTCAAGAAAGGAATATCTCTCATTACTAGACATGAGAAAAAAATAGAAGTTAGACAGTTAGTATTACCTACCTGACAAAAACACATCATGCTCCATATTAAAGCTTTTGATTTTCACAAAATTGAATGCTAGTCTGTCAATTAGTTTGATTAGTGAAACCTAAAGTTAGAAAGAAAACCTACCAGTAAAGGAAGACTGAAATATGATGGAAGATTGTTAAGCAAATATAGTTCCAAATAGGCATGCCTTCTCTTGTAGGTTTTGAAACCCGTCAGACGAGAGCATTTGATCTTGGGTCAGACAGCATCACTGTAGTCTTCACAATGTCATGTTGTGACGGTGGCAGAAGCCTTGTTATTTACTTACTCATGACAAGAGCCATTTCATTGAAACCACTTTTAAGGTGCTTTGATTCATTTCTGCCTCACTGCTCTTTCCCACTCTTCTCAGGATTGCATACTTGCACATCTCTACATTCATCTTCCCAGCTCTAGCTCTGCTTTCTCTCACTCTCTGTTGGGGTGGCTCAGCCTGCTCTCAGGCTGAAACCATCAAATGTCAGTCCAACCAGGGCCATCCACTGGGTGGATTTCCCCACCCAGGACAGTGGATCGGAAGGCGGACCAGAAGAGATCACTGAGTTCTAGGTTACCTCCCCCTGGGTGGCTCCCAATCTTAAGTTACCTCCCCCTGTTCGAGAAAGTTCTCCCTTTCTTAGTTATTAATTGGTTCCCTGTTGTGACTCCCACCTCCCTGTTTTCCCCATTTGTTCTGAAAAATTGTATCCTCCCCTCTGCTTGTACCCCATTGGTTGTTTCCTCTTTCCCCGCCTTACTCTACCCCCCCATAAAAGGGTGTGCCCGCTTCTTTTTGAGGCTTTTTCTGGTGCCTGCTCTCTCCTGTAGATAAACCTGTTGGAGCTCACACCAGAGGCCTCTCGCGCCTTCTTTGCTTTCCGGACTGACGCGGGCCTGATCATCGGCTGCCCGACGTGTTTCCTCTCAGGAGGAGCCAGCGCACGGACCCATCCCACGCCGATTCCACTGAGCCGTCCAGCGAGGATGCTGTGGAGGCCAACGCTGCATCCCCTCTGCCCGAGGGCATGCCGAGGCTTGTGATTACAAGCCCCTGGTTGCGTTAATTCTCTTATTTTCTTTTCTTTTTTTTTTTTTTTCTTTTCTTTTTTAAATTAAACTATCACTTGAGATATATCTAGATTCTGTTTACTATTCAGTGCAGTATATTCTCATCTTTTAGTCTTTGGGGTAATCAAGCCATTAGCAGCATGATCTCTTACAACTGTGATAGCAATTGTATGTACCTCATTCTCCAAAAAGATTTTATATAAAAAAATCACAAGCTGTTTACTTTGTATATGTTTTGTTCACTGTATTCTTAAGAAGTTTGCATTGCTCCTCTGACCTGGCTAGAAATAGAGTGGGCAGTATTGATTTTCATTATCAATTGTTCTATACTGCCTCTGAGGATGCTCCTCCAGCAGATAGCCATTTGTCTCTGTTGTACTCTGATGAGTTACCTTTAAAGATACATGGCAGTTCTGGCTTCGAGGTGGTATTCCCCAATTTAGTACTCCCACTTAACAAAAACATGTCCTTCTTCCGTTCCCTTCCATCAGCTGGAGGCACAAAAGGAAAAGAACATGGGTTAAGAACAATTTACAGCAATGAAATAAGAAAACAAATACTAACAGCAACAATATTAATAACAGAAATGTACAAAAGAGAGTGATTCACATGCAAAAATGCTCACTGCAGACCCTGCATCAATAAACAACACAGGGTGCCTTCTGCTACATTTTCTCAACTGGATGAAACCCCTTCTTGCCAGAAGAGAGTCTCTTCACCCCACCCTGGCAATGATGCGAGGTGATAGAGAATAACCTGTGTGTCCTAGCCATGCGCCTCCTGATTACTGCAAAATTTAACCCTGTCCTGGCCAGAACCAGGACAATGGCCAATTAGAAACTATATTTTTGAATTTTTTCTTAGTTTTAGAAACTTCACAATCTTTCAAGATTGAGAATCCTGTATGACTTATATTTTCTCAATAATCATGCAGCCACTGGTAATGCCTTACACATCTTGAAGTGGGAGGAGGTAGAGGAATTGGAAATGAAGGAAGGAGTGAAGTTGAGGCTGGGAAGAAAAGGAGTAGGTAAGTGTGTGTGATTCTTACCACCAAGAAAATTAATCTTCCCCAAGACGAGCCTGTTTTGCCTATGATAATAATTAGTAAGCTGTCACTCTGTCTTTATCTAAGCCTATGAACTTTTCCATCTTACTTTGTTTTCCCTTGTTGTGTGGAAGAGTAGTGAAAAAGCACCTGGGTTGGGTGGGTGTCTGGCAGCCAGCCAAGGTCAACATACCATGTACAGCATGATTGCATTAATCCATGTGCCACAGTAAAACTTAAGCCTTTGTTAGACTTTTCATGTGGTAGTGTAAAATGAGCAGGCACTATGTGCAACAACTAAATAATTTAAACAATGGCTAAAATTTCCAGCATCACCATGTCCTTATACCTTTAAACTGTATCAGAAACGATGTCTGTATGGTTTGTACCTATAGTGTTCCTTGCAGGTTGGAGATCTGAATTTGAAGGCTATCAGTTGGTGCCCAATAATGTAAAGAAAGTGATCTATTAATAACATTACATGAAATACACTAAAATGTTCTTCATACAGTGAATTTATATTTAGCAGTTAACACGTCTTTGAGAACGGAAACACCATTCCTGGAATTACAGAATCATGAAATTGTTTGGGTTGGAAGGGATGGACATGTTGCTTGCTCTGGGCTGCAAGTGCACATTGATGGGTCATGTCCAGCTTCTCATCCACCAGCACCCCCAAGTCCTTCTTGGTAGTGTAGAGAAATGGCTGAGTGAACAGGGACATGCATATGTGCACAATCCAAGCTGTATTAGTGAACTGTCCTTGACTAGGGAAAGAAGCTAAAGCAGTGCTGGTGTGGCAAGCCAACAAGATGTTGGGGAGGGGGATGCTGACCGTAAAAAGAGAAAGACGTATGTTAGTTAGTCGTGTGCATATTAATCTGTAACCAATCACTTGCTATTAAAGGCCGTGTGAACAGTAGCTGTAACCCAATAGTATGGAGCTTGCTTACGCGTGCTTGGGGAATTAGAGTATAACTGTGGGTCTGACATAGAATAAATGGAGTACCAGCATATCTCTATGAGAAGCGTGGTTCATCCCGGCAGATCTCTGGCTATTTGGTAGGGCTAATCTTGATCCATTCTCTGCCCAGCCTGTGTGTGTACTGGGGATTGCACTGAATGGGATTCCTCTTTGATATTTTCCTCTGCCAGTACAAAGATCTATTTATTAATTCTCTAGAGAAAACTGAAAATGGGTGTTTAAGCTGAAAGTGTGAGAAAAAGGCCGTGAAATGATGTTGACGAGAACAGTGGAAAAATGAGTGATGAAAAAACAATCTACTTCCAGACTGAGACATTATTGGCAGTGAAATTCAGGGACAAAACACTTTGCTTGTTGATCAAAAAAATTTGTTTAGGTAATTCTTAGATACCACCAAATAAACACTAGCTTAGAACAAGGACACTTCATTCTTGTATTGGTTTGGCATGGCCTGATTTTAGGTAGCAGGGAGGCCACAAAGATGGCTCCCCTGAGGAAGCTGCTGGAAGCTTCCCACCATGTCCGGCAGAGCCAATGGCTGATGGCTCTGAAGATGGACACGCTGCTGACCAAAACTGGGCCAATGAGAGAGGTTGGTAACACCTCTGTGATGACATATTTAAGAAGACAAGCAAAACAAAGTTAGGAGATTTTGGATTCTAGTCAGAGAAGAGGAGGAGGTGAGAACATGTGTGAGAAACAACATGGCGACACCAACATCAGTGAAGAAGGAGGAGAAGGAGGTGCTCCAGGCGCTGGAGCCGAGATTCCTCTGCCGGCCATGGTGAAGACCATGGTGAAGCAGGTTGTCCCCCTGCAGCCCATGGATCCATGGGGGATGCAGCGATGCACACACAGCCCATGGGGAAGGTGCCCGTGCCAGAGCGGGTGGATGCCTGGAGGAGGCTGTGATCCAGTGGGAGACCCGGTGGAGAGAGAGGGCCCTGCTTCCAGGCTGGAGCAGCCTGTGCTTGGAGGACTGCACCCCGTGGAAAGAGAGAGCCATGGCGCAGCAGTTTTGGGAGGGCTGTGTGCCCGTGGGAGGGGCTCACGCTGCAGCAGGCGCAGTGTGGCTGCTGCTCATGAGAGCGGACCCAACTCCGGGGAAGTTCACAGAGAACTGTCTCCCGTGGGAGGGACCCACGGCCTCACAGGGTAAAACTCCTCTCCCAGAGCAGCAGAAGGAAGTTGTGGTGATGAACTGACCAAGCCCCCATGTCCTGTCTCTCTGTGCTGTCGGTGGGAAGGAGGGAGGGGCTGAGGAGGGAAGGTGTTCTAAGGGTTTATTTTACTTCTCATTATCCTCCTCTGATTCTGTTAGTAATAAATTCACTTTGCAACTTAAGTTGAGCCTGTTTTGCCCTTGAAGTGTTTCTCCTGGTCCTTATCTCACTCATGAAGTCTTAGTTAATTTTTTTTTCTTTTCCCTCCTCTGCCCAGCTTTGGCAGGGGAGGGTTAGCGAGCGGCTCTTGTGGGTGCCTGGCACTGGGCCAGTGTCAAATCATGACAATTCTATTTACTCCTATACTTCTATACTCCTAGTCTCCTATTTCTATACTCCCACTCCTTCACTCCCTGTGCCCTCCTACCTCCACATGCACTGAATGTGATGCTGGATTTTGTCCTTTAACTTTTTTCAAACAATGAGCCTAAGATTGGCCAGGTGCCAGAATGCTTCTTTTTCTGAGTTGGGCAAATGTTTCTGTGATTTAATATGTCACTGCTGTGAAAATGGGTTTGTCCTTGCCTACAATTCTGAAAAATATTACTTTTTTTGGGGAAATTGAATGTTTTTCTTGGTGTTTTCGAAATGATATCAATCTTATATACATTTCAGTTAATTGCTAAATTCCCAGTCTTCCAATTTCCTATATGACTATCATCTTTAGAATGTTCAAGCAGTATTGTAGAATCTTTAGTGAGTCAAGTGAATTTTCTTACTGTAACAGATGAAGTCTCCTTATCTAGTTTTTGTTCAGTTTTTGATTTGGATTCTATATAATAATGCCAGCTCTTACTTCTGAAAAACTTTACTCCTCCAAGGCTTTTAAACAATAATATTAAAATTTTGCTATAGTTTTTTTACTTAATCTCAACTGCCTCATCTTGCCAAGTGAATCCAAAACAGTGTTACTTCAGGCTCTTTTAAATAGTTAACACAGATGAATGTTGTATGACCTTTAGAACAGCATCCAGGACAGTATCAAAGATCGACTATAAATAAAAAGAAGGTAAATCTTCCCTGGAAGAGAGCTAATAACCAGAAAATTTGTTATTATATGTATTATATGAAGAAAACTGATTCTGTATTAAATAGCTTTTTTGTTGTCATTTTGTAATTTTTTCCTTCTGGAAAACCACTACCACTGAACTCAAACAAATGTCTTTCATGAAATGTAGGCCAAAGATGAAGCCTACCACAGAAGAAGTATTTCTTTCAATAAAATAGGTGTTTATGTTTTGACTGAGGAAGCATAGGAAAATTCGGCACCAAAAAAATGATACTACTCAGAATGCAAAATACACTTAAGACACAATTAATGCTTTTATAATGCTTAACTCAAACTTACAGCTCAAAAGGGAGTTCTAGGAGTTATTACTGATAACTCTATCAGCCAAATATGCATTAGCAGCTGAAAATACAAATGGATGTTGACAATCACCAAAAGGGTGCTGAGCACCAGTCAGACACATCTGGTTGGGTCTAAGTCTAAACTGTGGGTTGTGGGTACAATTTCCAGTGTAGTTTTCTCCATTGCAAGTATGTAGTGGAGTTAGGGAAAACTCAGAGACTGGGTGACTGAAACAGGCATTTGGTGGAGCAGCTGCTCTGCAAGAAAAAGTCAGAAGGACCAGCTCAATTTATTTAACTTTCAGTTCTCTCATTTTGAAAGGAAGTTGTGTCTAGAAGTCTAAAATGATCAATGGATTACCCTGACAGGAAATCTCAGAAAGTATAAAAAAATTCTGAGTCAGAGCAAGGCCATTTAATGTTGCATGGGCACCTGCTATTAGTAGAAAGTAAGAACTTGATATTGTCCTGTGTCTGGCCAGAATAGGGTTAATTTTTGCAATAGCCAGGAGGAGGCATGGCTAGGACATGAAAGTTATTCTATACCACCTCACATCATTTTCTGGGATGGGAGGGAAGGGGCCCTTCTGGTTCGGGTGGCTTGGTGATAGTAGGGTATGGCCAGGTGGTCTCTGTGTGGTGAGCAGTCGTGTTTGAATAGTTTGTCTCTCATGCCCTGTTATTAATATTGTTGCTGTTACTGTTCATTTTCTGATTTCATTTGCTATTTCCAGTAAATGGTGCTTATCTCAGCCCGTGATCTTTATCCTTTGTGCCTCCAATTCTCCTCTCCAGTCACCCACACAGGGAGGTGGAGGAAAAGGGTAGTGAGTGAGCAGTGCATGGTTTGGAGGGCTTCAGTGGGAACACTAAATAGGGGAATACCATTCTTAAACCATGACAAATATATATTGAGTAAAATGTCAAAAGTGATTAAACTAGTAATGATGGAATGCTGAACAAGAGAAATAGAAGTATTATTGTAATTACGCACTAAATAGTTAATTCTTGACTTGATCCAGTCTTACCATGTATAGCTCTGATACAGGTCTGGCAGTGGAAGTCATATGAGAACATTTTCTGCCTGTGCTGCTAGTTGCCTCTGCTTGGTCTTCTTCAGGTCAAAGTGCACATGCATTCAGAGGGGATACCTGTCTGTTCAGCAGCAGTGCCAATTACAGTAGCTCCCTGAGTGTCTTGCTTCCTTACAGTGCCTGGGAGATGTTTTACCTGAAAAATTTTGTGTTCTTCAGGCGTTAGGATCCCTGTGCAATACCATCTTACGTGTTAATATTACAAACCTGGAATGAGGACAGACAATATTCCTCCTTTCAAATTCTAGTTGAAAGCTATATTTTTATATATACATATTTTATTCTGTATGATTGAGTCTGTTGTTACATACATTTAAGAAGCAGACAAAAAGCATATTTCTTGATATAAGCATATTTCTTGATATGTCTATCTATACAAAAAGCATATTTCTTGATATGTCTGTCTCTTGATAGAGCTGTTGAGCACTACCCTCTGGATGTGACCATCCAACCACTTTCTTATCCATCTAACAGTCCAGTCACCAAATCCATCTCTCTTCATGTAGAGAGAAGGATGTTGTCAGGACTGTGTCAAAGGCTTTACAGAAGTTCAGATAAATGGCATCTGTAGCCCTTCCCTTGTCCACTGATGTAGTCACCCCATCATGGAAGGCCACTGGCTTGGTCAGGAAGACTTGTCTTTGATGAAGTCGTGCTGGGTGTCTCGAGTTCCCTCTTCTCCATGTGCCTTAGCACAGCTTCTAGGAGGATCTGTTCCAGGATCTTCCCAGGCACAGAGGGGAGGCTGACAGGTGAGTAGTTCCCAAGGTCCTCCTTTCTACCCTGTATAAAGATGGGTAAAATAGTTCCCTTTTTCCAGTCCCCTGAGACTTCACCTGACTGCCGTGACTTTTCAAGTATCATTGGCAACTACATCAGTGAAATTGCTCAGGACTCTGGAGTGTATCTCATCAGGTTCCATGGACATACATACATTCAGGTTCCTCAGATGGTTACAGACGTCATCTTTACTTACAGTGGAAGAGACTTTGCTCCCTCAGTCCTCATCCTGCTGTCCATCTACTTGAGAGGTGGGAGAAGAAAGGTTGCCATTAAGGACTGAGGCAAAAATACTGCTGATTACTTCAGTCTTCTCCTCATCCACTGTTACCAGTTTTCCAGCACTGTTTATCAGGGGGGTACTCCTTATCTGACCTTTGTTTATTGCCTAATGGGTCTGTAGAAGACCTCTTGTTCTTTGCATTCCTTAATAGGTTCAGTTGCAGCTTTGCCTTAGCTTTCCTCGCCCCATCCCTACACAACTGAACTTTACCTCTATATGCTTCCCAGGTCACCTATTCTTGTTTCCACTGTGTGCATTCCTTGTACTTTGACCAGCAGTCTCCTACTCAACCATGCCAGTCTCCTGCCTTCCTTGCATGATTTTTTACTCCTGGGGATTGCTAGTTTTTGTGCTCTATGGATGAATTCCTAATAATCTGCCAGCTCTGTTCCACTTCCTTGTCCCTGAGGGTAGCCTTTTAGGGTTGGAGGGTTGCATCCAAAGGTCAATGGCTCAGAGTCCTGATGGGCATCAGTGACAAGTGGTGTCCCTCACAGGTCCATATTGGGACAGCGTTATTTAATATCTTCATTAATGACACAGATGAAGGGATTGAGTGTGACCTCAGCAAATATGCTGATGACACCAAGATGAGTGGTGCTGTTGCTACACCTGATAGCCAGGTTGCCACCCAGAAGGACCTGGACATGCTCGAGGAGTGGACCCATGGCAATCTCATGAGGTTTAACAAGACCAAAGGCAAGGTGCTGCACCTGGGTTGGGGCAACCCCTGGTTCCAACACAGGCTGGGGATGAACAGATGGAGAGCAGCTCTGCCCAGAAGGACCAGGCAGAGGAGAGGCTGGACACAACCCAGCCATGTCCACTCACAGCTCAGAAAGCCAGTTATCCTGGGCTGCATCCAAAGCAGTGCGGGCAGCAGGGCCAGGGAGGGGATTCTGCCCCTCTGCTCTGCTCTGGTGAGACCCCACCTGCAGTGCTGCATCCAGCTGTGGAGTGCCCAGCACAGGGGGGACATGGACCTGTTGGAGAGAGTCCAGAGGAGGTCACCAAGTTGATCAGAGGGATGGAGCACCTCTCCTGTGAGGAAAGGCTGAGAGAATTGAGACTGTTCGGCCTGGAGAAGAGAAGGCTTTGGGGTGACCCAATTGCAGCCTTCCAGTACCTGGAGAGAACCTGCAAGAAAGATGGAGAGAGACTCTTTACAAGAGTATGTAGTGACAGGACAAGGGGGAATTGATTCAAGTTGAAAGAGAGCAGGTTTAGATTGGATATTAGTAAAAAATATTTTACTGCGAGGGTGGTGAGGCACTGGAACAGGTTTCCCAGAGAAGCTGGGGATGCCCCATCCATGGAAGTTTTCAAGGCAAGGCTGGATGGGGCTCTGAGCAAGCCAGTCTAGTGAAAGATGTCCCTCTCCATGCCTGGGAGCTTGAACTAGATGATCTTTAAGGTCCCTTCCAACCCAGGCCATTCTATGATTTTATCATATCTGAAAGCTACCTTAATGAAAAAGCATGTTTTCTATCCTTTCTCAGCACTGTTTCTTAAAGTTAGTATATTTTTCAAAATTAGTGTACAGTAATTACTACTCTTAATATAACTTACTCTGGCAGTTGGAGCTGTGCAGATCTGTGTAGTGAATCAGAAGCAAATTATGAATTCTGTGCAATGAAACCTGTGAAATGGTTCCCACTCTAGGAGAAAAGTTAGGATCAAGAACAGTTAGCTAAAGGTGTGTTATTTTCCTGTACATAAAACCTTCCAACTTAATTTCAGAAGGAAAAAAAGATGTTATATCATATATGTTATTTTACATACTTAATTTCTATTCTTATGTACACAATTATATATAATTATACATTACATATTTTCTTCTCTATACATGATATATATTGTATATCTATTATTATTTGTTATATGCTATAGCGACAGTACATAATGTTTCTATTTTTGTTCATGCTGCCTTTCTGTAGCCTCCACACTCAGTATTTACTCATTTCCTAACTTCAGGGCATTTCATTTTCTGTGTGAGTTTTTCAGTGTTGCTTCTTGTTACAGTTATGACTTTCAGAATTCATCTAGATAATTTTCAGTGCAATTTTTGGAGGAATAATTATTTTCAAACACTTTCAATTTTTAAAATTTATTTTTCAAGGACTTTTGTACATAGACGGTTGATATGGTTAAACACCAATTTTGAAAAACAGAAGATAAATTTAAAATAGGAAAAAGGGAGACAGTGACTTAGAAGGAGAGACAAAAGGAGAGCAAAGGTTTTCTGTCCATATCTGACAGTGAGACAGAAAGAAACAACAAACTTTTGAGAACAAAAAACAAGCCAGTGGTAGATAAATGAAAAAAATTCTATTTCCACTGAACAAGTCCTTTGCATTCAGTCTTTGTTACATGGACATGGAGCTCCCAAGTCTACTAAAATGAGTGCTAATCCATGGAATGGAGGGCATGGCTAGATTTTGCAGGGAGAAAAGAACTGAATCTATTGCACTATGTCCAACCCAAGATTTGCAAAACAAGGAATATTCAGCACTTTTCCCCCTCCATAGTCCATGAAGTATTTTCTTTTTCCATGTTGGCCAAGTTTCCTATTTCATTTTAGGTTTTTTGAAGCATGTTTCCTTACCACTCCATGTTGGCAAGAGATACTGTACAATTGATAATTACCAGATCTTGTGTCTTCAGACCAAGTTTCATACCTTTTTGGACCTCTTGGTGTGAAAAGAATGACTCTCTTCTTTTTAACTTGATGTGCCTTTAGGTTGCCCTGAGGTAGACATTGAGATTCTGTAGTTTGTTACATTTAGTGTGTGTTGAAGGGTCAAGTCCTGTTGCAGTAAAATGCAAATAATAAGGAGCACTGGGCACTTGTCATTATGCAATTATGAGTTTCAAACAAAAATATGATACAGCTATCTAACAATGACAGAATGAAACAACTATTTCCTCCATGCTTTAAGCAGATTTACAGGCTCTTCCAATACAGCTTTGCTTGATGGACCTTGCCGCCTAGCAACAAATCTCAGGCTTCTGGACAAAAGCTATACAGAGCTGCCCTGTCAGCAGCTCTTAAAACCAGTCAAATAGTTCTGGAAGTTTTGGTTTTGTCCTTTTTTGCACTTAGCATTCAACCCCACTGGCATTCTGCAGAACAGAGGAAAATAATTTTTAGCTATTTAGCTTTGGAATCAGACAGCTATTTAGCCTTAAAGCAGGCTTTAAAAGGCTGGATAGAGAAGTTAAAAAAAAAGAAAAGGACAATATGTGAAGTTGTTCCTTTAACACATCCTTACTAGGCAGTAAGCGATAATGTGGAAGAACACCAATGAAGTAGGATACCTTCCAGACATCCTCATAAAGTCAAGAGAAAACATCTGCTGCCCACCCACTAACAGGGTAGAGTGCACATCCCCTTTTTCATCTCCTGATGCCTCTAAGAAAGCTAACATTGGTTATGGTGTGAGACTGAAAAATGCTTGTACTGTGTAATCAGATTTAAAAAATTAAATTTTATGTATATGTTAACAAAAAAACTCCAAAGAACATATGGCCTAGAAAAATACCGGAAGAAAACAGTGAGAACAAAAAGCGGTTCAACAGATTCAGCAAAAGGATGGCTTGTGAAAAAGACATCATTTGCCAAAGTGACAGAATTGGGTCTGTTTGGGACTGTTCTCTGCAGAGACATCTGGTATCTCACCAAATTACTTTATGCTTTTGAAGATCTAAAACAGTAAAGGGAACTGCCTTTGACTGCAAAAGAAAGTAGTGATTATAGTCGCAAATGCAATATATAGGATGTATTAGAAAAGAAATGAGATCTCTAGACAAAGAGAAAACATAAAACAAGCGTAAAAATTATGCAGAGTCTGGGGTCTGCTCACTGTTCCCTGGGTCCTGCAGAGGCTCTGGGTGATGCCTGGCATTGCAGGACTGTGCCCTTTGTTAGGCAGAAGGTCAGTGCCCCTTCACAGCTCGTTGTTTGGGGCTGCAGCCATTTCCCACCAGCCAGGGCACAACCTGCAGATTGCACTCCAGGCTACCAGCACTAGGTGTGTTCTGCAACAAGTCTGTGGGCTGCAAAAGGCCTGCACATGAGAGAGTGGAATGCAGGACGAGATATCATCAGAAGTACCACATAAAACCTATGTTTAGAGCCTACACAATTATTGACATACACAGAACACTTTTGACGCTTCCTCAGTAAATCAGCCCTTTTGGAATGTGTACCAAAAGCTCTATGTCATGTGTACCAAAATTCAGTGTAGCAAAAAACCCCCAACCCAACCCAAACAAAAAAAATACCCCAAACAAAACCACCTCCCCCAACTCCACAAAACCAAAACCAACCAACCAACAAAAAAACCTAACCCCCCAAAAGACCCAACCCAAACCGAAATCAAACCAAACCAAACCAAAAAATTTTGAGTTGTAAACAGAATGTGAATCAAAAGCACTGAATCAAATGCTGAGGAAAGGGACACTCAACATCATTTTTTGAAGAAAACCAAGTTTGGTAAGGAGCAACTTGAAGCAGTTTCTCTGCAAGATTTTGAATTTCAGTTTTGGAGACATCTGTGTAACTAAGTAGCATGAACAGCAAACCTTTAAAAGTAAAGATTCTGGAGAATATGTGAATTTTATTTTGCTTTAGTTTAGTCTGTGACACCGAAAGGTATGGAAAGCACAGGAAATATTTTGTCATATAGTCACAGAGCATTGGTTTTGCCATTTCACTGATAATGGCCCTGTGTCTCGTCTTTTACACTGAATTCCCCAAATGTCACAGTGAAACAATTTGTTCAGATGGTGATGTCAGACTTACTGAAATAAGTCTTGTTCTGGTACACTTGATAGCACTTAAGGTGCTTCAGTTGCTTCTGATGTCAGTCAAAGACAGCATGTAACATTACATCTGCGTAAACAGTGTCCTCAGAATGTTCTGGGGATCTGTCTAATTTCTCTGGAAAGCTCTCTGGTGTTCGTTCACCTTTAGAGTTTAAATCCTGCTGCCTACCAGCAGACTAGAAACATAACTTTTTAAACAACAAAATTGCTCTTAGTCAATCTACAGTAATAATTTTTGTTAATTAGCTGGTGTCCCTATCCATGAATGAACTGAAAGTTGTAGGAGCAGCACTTGGACTCCATTTTAAGTTATTCAGCCTTGAATGTCACACCGTGTAATGCACTGTACTGAATGTTAATGAAAATCCTGTGATCCCGTGTATATAAACTAACCTAGCAAACTAATGGGAAACATAGCAGTGAAAGATGAGTTTGTTACCCTGTTGGACGGCTCAGGCCACGTCGCTGTGGCTACTGCTGTATGTCAAAACGTTTCCCTACCTAGAGAGCTCCTTACAGGCGTGCTTTGCTGGCAGAAAGCTGCAGCACTGCCTGCTTTCTTCTAGCACTGCACTGTCGGCTTTTGGTTTGTGTTATGGGGGGGTTTTTGTGGTTTGATTTTTTTTTTTTTTTTTGTATGCGCGTTTGAGGGTGGTTTTTTTTCTTCTGTTTGTTTTCCTTTATGAAGGGAAGCGGTACTTTTTCCTTGAGCTGCTACGTTGCTATGTAACACCCGCGCTGCCGCGATGGCCGGGCGCGGCCATTTTGAACGCGGCCGGGCGGCGGCCAATCGGGAGCCAGCCTCGCGCGCCACGCGGCGGCCGCGGCCCAGGCGCGGGGGGGGGGCGGGAACGGCGGCGAACAACGGCGGTGCCGGGGAACGGCGGCGGTGCCGGGGATCGGCGGCTGACCGCGGGGCGGGAGCGGGGAGCCCGCGGAGCTGGCCGTAGTCGGTTCCGGGAAGGTGGGGCCGTCGGGGCCGGGGGGCGGTGGCGGGGGCGTTGTGGTTGCGGGAGCGACCGGCTGCTGGCTGCTCCCGGCCGCCTCTCGCGAGCCCGTGTGGGTGGTGGCGGCGGACAGCGTAGCCCCCTGTTGATGCCAGCTGAACAGTGTGCGGTCTGAAGTGGCTCCCGGAGTCGGTGTGGATATTGAGTGGGTGCAGTATAAAACCCCCGCTATTTTTACCCCGGTGCTAACCGGAGTTGTCTGTAGGCTGGGTGCTGTGTTACATCCTTAAACACAGTGGTGCAGCCGGTCAGATAAAGGGTGCCCGGCCCCGGTAGACCCCCAGGCCGCGCTTCGCAAGGCGCGCCCACCCTGAGTGAACGCGGCTCGGCCTCCCTGTGGGCCCCGCAGGTCGGCATGTGGCCGTGGCTGCTGCGGGCAGTGCTCTTGGGGGCCATCTGCTTGCCCACCCTATACGTTTAGCCAGCCGATTATTTTGATCGCTACAAACTCATAGCTTCCTCAAAACTCCTAGCATGGAGCTGGATTTTTCACTTTTACCATGTGCTGTGTATTTCTTGTGATTTGTCGCCGGCTAGTGTGATGTCTTCTGGTATCTGTATTGAGTACATATTTGTCATCTGCATAGATTCTCAGAGCCAGTCAAGGTAGTCTAACTTCACTAACTTCAGTGCAGAGGAGTTCAAGTTTACGTAGTTGTTTTCCATATGGAAAGCATGGTGGGTCTGATTAGTTTGTCCCTTTTTCTCTCTACCTAGAAGTGCGTTAAATGTCAGTGCTAGGGCCAGGAGCGCATTTCTTCAATTAGAGGTGTGGTGTTAAGGTGTTGCAATGAAAGCCCCCATGAAAAAAATATTGCTTAAGATCTGGAGATACAAGGCTAATATTCTGCATATTGATATATCAGCAGAAACCATTGGTGCCTTGAAACCTGTGGAAACTTCCTGAACCCGAAGTGTTGGGTTATAATTTAATCATTTCTGTTCCTGTGGCCACAGTGTGGTCATTAAATGCTAGTAAATCAGAGCGAAAAAAAAAGTAAAAGGGTCTGGAGAAACTGTATTATTAGAGTTTCTATCTTATTACTACATTTCCAGTCATAGATGCTAACAATATGATAATTTTTTTCTAAACTATGTTTGTACAAGTGGCTATCCTCCTATGCTTGTATCTGTCCAGTAACTTTTCCTAATTTGACATACAGAATATTTGAGAAGATTGGTTGAAGCTTTCTAGTCTATGATAAATAAGAAAAAGTATTTGCAATGTGAACAGTGTTTGATATCCTGTGTGGAATACTTAATGCAGTCTTGAGTATAAATAAATAAATGTATCTTCTAAATATACTGACAAATGTCCCTATTGAGACTGTAGAATTACTTAACCCTTAATAGATATGCCATAGCAGTATTTAGAGATTCTTCTTGGAAGTTAGTAGTGGTTTTTGTATGTGGGTTCTAAAGTATAACAAAAGCTTACGCCTGAAAAGTGCTTACTGAATTTTACTGGGATATGTATATCTGGTATGCAATAGCAAACATATTTAGGGAGACAAGTTTTATTATGTATGATGAGAATTTAGACTTTTAACTGAAGTAGCAGAGAAGCTCACAGCTAGTTCTGTGTGTTTCCCTTGATGGTGGGTCAGGGAGTATGCAACGCTTTTGGGCAGACCTCGACACTACAAAGTTAAATCTTAAGATGAAAACAAGATCTCTACATCAGTCAGTGCTTAATCAGGGCTTTTGTGTTCTTGATAGACCTGTTAGTGTGGGGAGAATAAAAATGCAGATTTTTTTTGGTTTGGTGTTTGGTTTTTTTTTTCCTGAGCGCTTTACTCATTCAGCTTTACTTGCACAGGTAGTGAGCATCACAAGACATTGGGTTTTTAGCTACACGTTTAAAGGCGTGTACAAGCTATACAATATCCAGGAACATTTCCATGTTTTGGGTATGCATGTTGAATTCACACTGTCTTGCAAGATAGTTGCGTATTGAAAAAAATTTATATTCTTTTCCTTTTCTTATTTTAGAGAGAAATTTATCACATAAAAGAAATGATTGAGTCAGTCAAATTAAGAAGACAGTGCATGCTGGATTTCTACTCACATTATGAACACCTTTGTGAACTTCAAGGCTCTCTCCCACTGAAAGCTGTGAAGGCTAATGTGACTCATGATACTGTTGATCTAATTGTAGATCACATCAAAGCTACTGATTGGGCACCACTTCTGAATGCTCTCAGGCATAGTAAGACTCTGACTTCTATTGGAATAAGAAGTTTACATCAACATGGTCTTGAAGAATCAGGTCTGTATAAAAGAT
This sequence comes from Aphelocoma coerulescens, assembly GCF_041296385.1. Taxonomy (NCBI): domain Eukaryota; kingdom Metazoa; phylum Chordata; class Aves; order Passeriformes; family Corvidae; genus Aphelocoma; species Aphelocoma coerulescens. The sequence continues at coordinate 35,322,969 of NW_027184085.1, forward strand.
AAATATGTTGATGTATGCATGTTAGAATTAATTGCATAAATCTTCTGTGCGATTGAATACATGAGGGGAGGAATTGTTATGCCTAAGGAATTATTTTTATTTAAGAAAGTACACAAAAGAGGATATGGTTATAACTGCCTTTAAGCCAGTAGGGACTGGATTTTACTGATGTGTAATTTTTGCTTTTTATTAGGTGTTGAAAGATACAAAACTTACTTTAGACGGAGAATTCCAGCAACTCTGTCAAAAGACTTGACTGGCCAGCTATGCAAAGCTGTGAGAGGCTGTCTCAGTATATCAGATGTACTAAAAAATTTAGAACTGCAGGGTTTACTTCTGAGGGAAAGAGACCTAGCACTTTTAACAAAGGTGAGAATATAATAGTATACAAATAAATGAAAAGTATGCCCAGAACAAAGAATAGTATCAACTAAATTTTATAAGTATTGGTTGCAGACAAGGATATTTCTCTTCTAAGATACCTTTGTGTAGTCTTTATATATACATATAAAATGATTCTGCTGAGACATTTAGTATAACCTAGTCTTAACTGAACCTAGTCTTAGAATCACATCATGGTGTATTTAGAAAGGTCTTAGCAACATCTCTGCCATGTGTTTGAGGCATATGACATACACTTGTGATTGAAACCACTGTGCATGTATGTGATAGAAGGGAAGTTGTGGGACACCAAGGAGATAAAAACTGGTCTTCAGATGTGTTATTGAAAAGCTCAGTGTGCTCATGAGTGGCTTCTAGGAAGGGAGCTTGCTGCTGGTGCCCACAGGCAAGATTCCTCTGTGCTAAAGAAATGACCCCGCTGAAGCTGAACTTGAAGGTTTGCTTATTTTGACCCTTGTCTGAATCCCCTAGAATTTCTTGTAAGGAACAGAGTTTAAGCAATTTGGGTGACTTGGTCTTTTATATTTTTTTTTTTTTTTCGCTTTTCAAGCCAGATAACAGCATTGTTTGTTTTATTCTTAAGGGCTTGGCCTCAGCTTCATCCCTGGAGAGTGTCTCCTTAGCCCACTGTCCAATTGGAGATAGAGGGTTGGAAAGTAAGTTCAGAATCAAAACCTGTAAATATACTTTTCTCTTTTTAAGTTTCCAAATAGTTAAGCAAATTTTTCAGTATTTCCATTCCTGTTTTAAATTTGTATGTGGAGATTAAAATAACAGTCTTCACTTTATTCTGCATAACTCAATAGCATTTAAAGACTTGAATTTCTTCACTTCATGCTAGTAAATAACTGTACTAATTTATAGTGATGTTTATACTTTTATTTAAAACAGCATTCATATTTTTTAACTCCTGATTCATGTTTCTATAAGTAAACTGAAATAAAATATGTTCTAGCTTGTTCAGATATTCTTTGCTGAACATTTGCACTAGGAATGTTTAAACTGAGAACACAATAAGTGTATTTAAAATATACTCTGTATTTCAGCACTAGTTCTTTGTCAAAGCTTTTGGCTGTTAAAGCTGCTTCTTAAGAGGTCACTGAAAAAGTGTGTTCTGATAATATGGAAATGCTGTGTGAACATAACATGCATGCTTTTGTTTTCTTCAGCAATCTGTCAGAGTATAAAGAATACGGCTACTATCAGATTTGTAAACTTCACAGCATGTAGCCTCACATGGCGAGGGGCAGAACATATAGCAAATGTATTAAAGGTAATTTAATTGACTTTCTCAGAATGGCGTGTTTTTAAGAACGTAATACATTTAACTTTTTACTTTTACTTTAAAGCTCAAGATCCGTTAAGGCACTTCATGAGGAGCTTGTGTGTGAATACTGAAGTTAAGTGTGCATTTTTATGAAAGCTGTGACTTTGTATGACAAAAGGAGCTTAGTTTACTGGTGTGGGATTTAAATTTGGTATTTCTTAAAAAATCCCATCAATTAATTAATAAAGTCGTTTCTATAAATGAAGACTAGGGCTGTAAACGTCTGACAACTGTTTTAGGGACTGCTTCTTTTATTGTCAGTAATTTTGAAAAATGTCTCAAGTATTCTTAAGCACTGGGTATGAATAATCAAGTTTACAGTTTAGAAACTAGTGATTAACTGATCAATAAGCTTGTGCCTATTACTGTATTTTAATTATTGTTAATTGTGATTTCCATGAAAGCACAACATTTCGTTGTATGTATTTCCGATTCAATGTGCCTTGAAAGTGTCTGTTGAAAGAAGGTAGTAAGATACTTCGTAGCCAACTGTAATAATTTGCATTACAGACTAGGTAGTCAGAACAAATATGAGTTACCAGTAAGGTTTAAAAATCAGTTATGTTTCTTACAAATGGTGTGCATATACCAGCATATATTTCTTATACCAGCATTCAAGCCATTGAACATGATTTACAGAAAAAAGGTGACTTGTGATCTTGTCATCAATTATGGCTTTGCTGTTATATTTGGTAACAGCTTCTTTGTTTGCAAAGCACCAGGCAATAAGAAGACATGGTGAAGCTTGGGCTGAAAGCCTACGTTACCGGAGACCTGACCTGGAATATATGTCAGGTTTGAGGCGGATTACTTTGAACTGCAACATGCTTGTTGGAGATAGAGGAGCAAGTGCCTTTGCAGACTGTCTAGGAGAGGACCTTTGGCTAAAAGGTATTACAAAGTCTTTTACTGATGAACAGCAGAGTAATTCAGGAGTTTCTGTATAGTAACTATAGATATATTGATGTATAAATATTGAGATATTCCATATAACATAGAACTTTGCCTACACCAGCAAATTCTCCGTTTACTTCATATCTGGTTATTAATAGTTCCTGTGAGGATTTCTGCGAGGAGATCTCAGTATCTCCATCTCTTCTACCACCTTTTCTACTATCTTTATATCTCACTGCTACATCTCTTAAAATATAGTAGTGACAGGCAGAAGACACAAAATTGTCAGTTACAGCAGTTGCAGCCAGAGGGGTAATTCACTTGGTAGGTGGGAAAGAGTACTCTTTTTTCCAAAGAAATGTCTCTTCCTCTTTTGAAGTATCTGAATACTGTTGTGCCCACAATAATAAATACTGCTTCAGTATTTCTTAGAAATAATTTTTGTACAGTATATCTATACAAAATTTCTACTGGTGCTGGAGTAGCACCAGTTATATTTTGTATGTGGAATCAAATACCTGTTTTATTGTTTGGTTTTATAGTTTGAGTCAGGTCTACAGATAACATCCATACTGATGGAAGAGGATCAGGTTAGAGAATACTTAAACAAACTGGTCAAACAGCAGTCCATAGGCTTTAAAGGGATGCATTCGCAAGTGCTGAGGAAGCTGGCTCAAAGACTATTCTCAGTAGTCTTTGAAAGATCATGGTGATTAGGAGGGGATGCATGAGAACTGGAGGATAGCTAATGTCATGCCTGCTTTCAAGAAGTGTGGGAAGAAGGACCCAGGAAGCTATAGACCAGTCAGTCTTACTTGGATCCCTGGAAAGGCAAGGATGTGCTGCCATCCAGAGGGACCTCAGCAGGCTGGAGAGATGAGCTGATGGGAACCTCATGGAGTTTAAGAAAAGGAAGTGCAAAGTCCTGCACTTGGACAGGAGTAATCTTGTGCACTAGAACGTGTTGGGGGCCGTGTGGCTGGAAAGCAGCTCCGCAGATCCTGGTGGACAACAAGCTGTCCATGAAAACAGTGAAGTGCCTTTGTGGCAAAGAGGGCCAGTGGAGTTACAGGGTGCATTAGGCAGAAACTTGTGAGCAGGTTGGGGGAGGTGGTTCTTCCTCTTTACTCAGCACAAGTGAGGCCGTGGAATCTGTGGTACAGGAGAGAACTGGAGCTACTGAAGAGAGTCTCGTGAAGGGCCACAAAGATGATGAAGGGACTAAAGCAGCTCTGATATCAAAAAAGGCTGAGGAAACTGGGACTGTTTGGCATGGAGAAGAGAAGGCTCAGAGTGGGATCTTATCAAGGTGTACAAATATCTGAAGGGAGGATGTAAAGGAGATTGAGAGAGACTCTGTCCCATGGTGCCTGGGGACAAGGCAAGACTGAGTGGGTAGTTTAAAACCCTGGTGGTTTTTCCTCAACATCATGGAACCTTCTTACTGTTTGGGTGACTGAACACTAGCACAGGTTGCTCACAGTGGTTGTAGAGTGATGCATATTACCTCCTCTGCAGATGTTAACAGTTATTTCTTAATGTTGAAAAGTTCTAGTTGTCTTCTTTGAAAGTAATACTCCTGTTTTTGCATGTGTCTTACCATCATGTTCTCATTCCTCATGCTTCATGTTCTGTGAAATGGAGGTTTTCAGCAGGATTAGTTTTTTATATATCAACTAGTAAATTAAATTACTAACTGATTGCAGTACTACCTCCACTGATTTTTTTTTTCCTCCTTAAACATTTTAGCACTTGATTTGCAGCAGTGTGGAATATCCAATGAAGGAGCAAGGTCATTATTAGATGCTCTTCAAACGAATACAACTTTAGTGGTACTTGACATAAGAAAAAATCCCTTAATTGGTATGTATCTGTGTCTGCATTTATCCTCTTTGTGTGGTTGTTGGGGTTTTTCTTCTTCTTCAGTAACTATATGGGGAAAGGTAAACTGCTTTTAAAAAAAAAAGAACGTGCCACAGTAATTGGCTGACAATTTTTAAAATGGGAAAACAAGCAGGATAGGTAATGTGTATTGTTTATTCAGTGGTCTGTTTCTTCACATAAAGAGTTGTCTCTTACAGAAAATTCTTAATAAGGTATTTTAATTCATTCTAGGTCATGGTCTGATGAAAAACATTATTGAAAGAGTTCTTAAGAATGGAAATAGTGCTGATACCGAGGTATGTGTTACGCGTTTTGGGATGAGTTTGGGGTTTTCTTTGTAGCTCCCATTGCATTTATTTTTTTTAGTGGGTGACTTTTTTCAAAATTAATTTAAAACAACTATTCTAGTTACAAACAGAAGTTTGACTCAGTACCAGTAAAACACACTGTCTAGGGGAAAACCTAAAACCACTACTAGGAGCATGTTACTGTGTTGGGCTTTTTGTATGATCTCTTATGGAATTAAGGCTGTCACATGTAATAAAATCTGGATATACATTTAATTGAAAGAAAAATGGAAAGGTGTGTGTATTTGGACATTACCATAGAATGTTAAATGAATGTTGCTCCTGGACTGCTGGAGGGCTTTCTATTACATGTGTCCTTGTCAACATGGTAATAATAACTTCTAATTAAAAAGTAAAGGAAACAACAAGTTAAAATTTGACATTTAGTTTATTTTGAAACTTACTTCTTGTCACTAACTTCTGTAACTAAAATTCTTTTTAAGTTACTCAAGACTGTCCTTTCCAATGCAAACCATCTATGAAAGCAGAGTTCAGTTGAAGTACAGTGCCCTCTTTCATCTTTGTCTAATAGTCCACACAGAGTTCACAGTAATGTGCATAAACTGAATATCTAGACCATTTATGATTAGATATACTGTTCAAATATACAGAAATTGGATTCAGTTCTCAAAGGGGTCCCATCAGTCCCAGTTCTTGTGCTGGAATGTAGTGCTCTTTTGGTTTTTGAAAAGACTAAATAAGGTCAGAGCTGTGGATATGTAGGGACTGCCTAATAAACTCAGAATTTGTGTATAGAATTTCTGGAGGATTAAAACAGTTCCCCACTTCAATCTCTATATGACCTTTTTTGAGAAGTTGAGGTTGGTTGTGAAGAAGTAGTCTTTCTGCCTGGCAATCAACAATTGCAAAATGTCACAGGGACCACCTGAAAGTAACATCTACTTGCAAATGTTAAAGATAATTGGAAAGACAAACCATGGAAAGAAGCAACTCTGGGGAATCTCCCATGTGCTAAAAGATCACTTGAGTCAAGATACTAGTTTTGTATTCAACCAGTTAGTGTGGTATCTTAAGTTTCATTGGCAGTGCTAGTAATTCCTTGTACTTCATTAACAACATGAATGAAGAAGTACTGACCACCAGCTTGCTAAGTAGCTTTGCATCTTCCACCAGGCACAGCTGTCTTTCCTTTTACCCTGCTTTGTGTAAAAACTGGTTGTTTGTTTTTCAGTAGCATGTAGTTGACTGCTTTTTGGGCTGGATTTTTAGGTTTGCAAGAAGAGTTACATACTGCTAATTGAGGCCATAAAATCTGATGGGCAGCTAAAACAAAAGCTGTGTTTTTTTAGCAGCACTGTGTAGCAGTATAGTGGACTGTAATCATAGATATGACTGAGTGTAATAGGTGGTGAAAGTTTTTGTAGTTTCTGAAAGACTGAATAGCTTAATGGAAAATCAATTGAATGTGTCTACAAAATAGGATGCTTTCAAAACACATTTTATATTTTGCTGTCTTTATGCTTAGATGGTGTTGTATAGCAACAGCAGTAGGCACCTAGATGAGACAGGCTATGGGCTAGATGAACTTTAGGTTTAATGTAGTAAAGCTGCCCTTTTAGGTGTCTAGTAAAACAAAATGACTTTTGCTCTTAAAAGCCTACAATTTAATTTTATTCTTTCTGGGTGTGTTTTAGTTTAAATGATAAATTTACTTGCACAGGGGCTAGATCCAGCTGTAGATGCAGCAAAATTTATACGAGGATTAATTGAGTCCAAAGTGAAGAAAAAAATGTTTTTCTCGACAATGATAAATTTGGATTAAACTTGGTTAGTTAGAGCACAGTAATGGCATTTTAATCATTCTGATGCTTTAGATGGGAATAACTCTGGCGTACTGTTCCTAGTACTCTCATGTGGGATATAGGGCTAGCTGAGACGAGCTTTGTGTTAGTGTCATCTGTATTTATCCTTCAGTGGCTGCTTCAACACTAGACCTTGTACTAGTGATGCACACTGAGAAGTGCAGGGTAATTTAAGAGTATCTACCAGGAGGAATTAAACTTCTTATCAGGACAAGGGGAACCTTTAGGAACAGAGCTGTTGCTGTAAGGAAATGAAGTCTGAAGAACAGCTGTGGCCTTTGATCATCACTGTCTCTTAATTTTAGTTCGGGGCTTTTACTTTGTAAGGATGAATTTTCATTACAGGCAGGAAAAATAAACTTCATGTTTTTTAAAATACTGACTTTATCAGTAATACAAAATCATGTTAGGAAGTTTTTATTACTCTGGAGAGCTTTAGCCTGAGCCAGTCATTCCTATCAAGCCAGTTTTCTGAGAATGAAGTGCAGAAGCCAGGGTTGCCTCTTTATAGGGTTGATGCTGGGGTTTTTTTGCTATAAAAGGAGAAGCGTTTTGCACAGGAGAAAGGATAATATCAGATCGGATATTATAGTGGTGTTTTGGAAACACTTTCTGGTAATGTAGGCTATTACCTGTGTTTGACTTTGGGCTTTGTGAGACTGTTTCTTCTTGATTCTACAGTTTATTAACTTTTATGTAAATAGCAGTGTTCTCTATATCTGACAAATCCCCTCTAATTTTAAATGAGCACCTCTTCAACTGTCAGTAAACTGATTTATTTTTCTTAAAAAAACCCCCAAATTCCAGTATAAGTGGCTGATATCTCCGTCTTCCAAAGATGCTTTGAAAACTAAGCCAAAGAAAAGAACTATTGTCCTAGGAAGTGGTCGGAAAGGAAAAGCTACTATTCGTATTGGTAATTCTTTGTTTTTCCTGGCTATAGTAAATACTTTCTAGAAAATTTTATCTTACTGCTTAAGAACTTTAATTATAAAATGTATGATGCGTCTAAATCTTAGTGTTTTACAATACACTTGTCTCAAAAAAAAAAACAACCCACTTCTTCCTAATTCTACAGTGTGTCTTCTATCATCATTGGTATCTGTAGGAAACTTGCTTTTGTTTTTAGTGCTGCTAGATATGTGGCTGGAAAAATGGTAGGATAAGCTGACTTTAAAATGTGTGGAAGCATTGCACATATTTGTTCTGTGTCTCCACAGGCTTTCCCTTCTGCAAAGCCTGGCAGTAGTAAGTTGTCTAATTCTCCTGCTGTTGTAACCTTTCTTTAGCAGGCTGTCCTCTGCCAGAGCAAACAAACATGCATTTTTTAACTGATGTACAAAATGTTCTAAGATTTTTTTTAAAACTTCATGTAAAACTATTATAAACAGTATGTTTAAAATAATATTGGTATCTTGAGTATTTATAATTAAGTATTGATAGCTGCAGTACACTAAACGTTTTTCAGTAAGCTACTAAAAATTTCACTGTAATACATTTCACTGTCTCTCATCTTCGCTCTAGTTATCTGGAAGCAGAGAGGTAAGCATAAATCAAATAGAAGTCTTTGTACAAATTAACTGTGGTGATCAGGGTGGTGGTGGTGGTGGGAGGAAAAAATGCCTGGCAAATGTGGTTGTGGAGGGTTTTGTGGTTTGTTGTTTGTTTTTTTTCTGTTTTGGGGTTGTTCATTGTGTCTGGGTTTTTTATGTGTTTTGGGTTTTTTTTTTTAAGCGGAGGAGGGAGTCAGGAGATGAAAATTATGCTGTTTATTATGTTCAGAATGAATTGAAATTTTGAATCCCATTGCCTAAATTATTCATTTCTATACCATTATAAAATCAGTTTTTTTATTGATCTCAGAGAAACAATAACCTGAGTTCTCACTAGTTTAACTGTAGGAAATACTAGGTGATTAGTTTTCTAGACTTACTGACTTAGAGTGATCGTCCACATAAGGTTTCTTTGCTGAGTCTACTTTGATGTTGTATGATTTAACAAAAGACCAAACCAGTGAACCCTACTTTTTCTTATTAGTCCTCTTAAGGGAAGAGATTGCCGGTGTCCTCAACGAGCGATCTGCATGAGTACCAGCTTTATTTTTAATTATTGGGCCCATAAATAAAACAATGTTCTTAACTCTGCAGCCACTAGAGGGCAGTTTGAACCACATAGATTCTTTTATTGTCTACGTGGACTGTCTAAACTCTGATGTGAGACAATGGAGTTGGGTATATGAAATTAGTAATGTGAATAAACCTCTTCCACTACAAAACTTTACCTCCTTTTTTGAAAACCAGCTTGTCTGACTTGCATCAACAGCAAGTAAGTATACCAGCATCTAATTGCAAGTTTTTGGATGCTTCAGCAAAATTAGACTGAATGACAGATTTCCTACAGTCCTTATTATTACATAGGAAGTTTTATGAACAGTAAGCTGTGAATTTTTATGTGAAAAAATAAGTATAATGAATTCTCTTTTCTTCTGATTTTGCTCTTCAATCCAGGATTATCATCTAAAAAATCTGTAAGTCCTGTGAAAAAAAATTCCTCTGTGAGAGAGAGTTACTCACCAAAACCACTAGCACCAGGCACAAAAGGCTTCCTTCCTTGGCGGACTGCAGAACGTGCAAAGAGATGCAGGTGAGGTTTTCATAATACACGGGAAAATACTAAGGCATAAAATTTGCTTGATAAATATAGTAAAGAACAATGTTAGCTTTTTAATATAATTTGAAAGTTACATAGAATGTCATCATAATTTTTTGTTTATATAAGTTTTTGAGAATTTTTCATAAATTCTACTTTAGTAAGTATTTTTAAAAAAATGTGATAGCTGTAGGAATATTCATATGCTGCAAAAAACCCCACCACAACCCAACCTTGTCTGTTTGTTCTTGTGTTAATAATGATGGTGTTAATCATGATTGTGTTAATCTTGTGTTAATAATGAGAAATAATGATTTTTCAGATGTATCGTAGCTGAAGAGGCAAGTTAGTGTTCTAAACTTGTAGTATAGTTGATTTGAGATCCAGTTCAAGGTGCTTAGGTATTTTCCTGCCTCTTCTTTCTGGTTCACTTACCCAATACCAGTATAATTATTGTGATCATCTAAGTCCTGTAAATTAAAATAAAACTGAACAAAAATTACACATGGAAGCTGTCTTTTGAAACAGTTTTTGTTTGGTTGGTTTTTTTTTAATCTATTCCCTAGACCTTGGCCTCTCAAAATGGAGATTATATAACTATTTAAGCAAAAAAAATACTTAATTCTCTATTGTAACTGTAGTTATTAAGCTTTTTTTTCAAAATGCTGAACACCAAATTCTCCTGTTGACTTTAGTTCAAAATAATTAACTAAATAACATGCCTACTAATGTTAGCATCCAGTAGCGTTTGCTCTAAATCATGATTAAGTAAGGGGTACTAATAGAACAAAATGAGAATGTAATGAGGCTTAAAGGGATATAGTGCAGTATCTGATGCTCTTTTATACTCTTACTGGTTCGTCTGTCCTAGAATCCTGTGTTTGGAACATTATAAACTTACTTTCCTCAAAAGTATGGTTTTGTTTTTTTTTTTCCTATCTTTAGAGGTGGGACAATGGATCGTGCTGGGAAATTGCCAGTGAAGATTCAGGTACTTTATCTCACATAGTGGTTTTGTTTTTAGTGGGTAAGGGTCTGAAAAAAGGGAAAGGTGTTTTCAACAGAATCTCATTGTCTGGAAGTTAAGACTGGAACATTCTTTCAAAGATTCACACTCATAAAAGTGCAAAAAAATAGTTTACATCAGCATTTTGTTGAAGCTTCTTTGATACTTAGTACTTCATTTCTATCTCTGTATATTTTGGTTTCCTAGTCCTATGAGCAAGTGAGTCGGAGTATAGTCACTATCCCTCCGTAAGCAGTAAGAACAACAGCATTTTTCTCTGTACCATCTTTTCTGTCTTAAATTTGGATTATATACTTGTCTTTGCACCTGCCTGTGATCTGCTTTAGTAAACTTACCAGCAGGAGAAGAAGAGTCACGGTCTTTCTTCCTTTTCCTGTGCATATCATTTCCATCACAGAAGGATCTGATGGCTGCGAAGGAAGCCAGCAGTTACTCTCTGGCGTAGGCTTCACATGGCCTGCAGTGCTTTGGTAAAACATGGGCTGGCACAGGATGCCCAAGGGCAACAGCTCCTTTGACCCACCCCTCTGCTCTGACATGGGTCTTCCCTGGCTGGAGTGAGGGTGTTGGCTCCACCGTGGAACACCATCTTCCTGCTTCCAGCCTGATGTTCCCTTTGCTTCTTCTCACTCTTTTTGTTCCCACCTCTTGTGCCTGCCTGTTTTTTACCTTGCAATGGGCCAGCTGGGAATGGCTATGTTCTGCATGGGGTAGCCCTGGCTGTGCCTTGCAGAGGCCAACTCTGCTGCAAAATCCTCATCAGAAATATGCAATATAGGCACACGTAGGATTGATTTTTTAATATTGTTTTATGAAAATTTATTTCAAAGTTGTATGGCTGGGCAACGACTGTATTTAAATTAAGCTGTTGTTGTGATTTAGTCTGTGATTTTTGCTACACATGGTAATGCTATGAGTGGGTGTGTTTTTCTTTTCTGGTGTAATTAGACAGGTGGTCCTGTGAAAGTGACAGTAGAAAGCGCTTCTACATCTGAAACTGAAGACACAGAAGATTTAGAGGATGTTATCCACCAGCCTGATTTGGCAAAATCATTGGATAAGATTGATGTAGCACAGTATCAGCAGTTACAGGTAAGAAGCATGTTCAGTGCCTTAGACTCCATAAAGGCAAATTTTATCAATTAAACCATGTTTTATTCAGAAAATTGTAATTAAATATATAACCAGTTTTGGAGCAGGATTTCAGAATAACTTAATACAGCTGCAGGATGAGTAATTTCTCTGTTCCAGTCTTGAATCATAGCGCACAGATCTTTTGATCAGTGTTATTGCCTGCAGTATTTTCTTCCAAGTATTTCCTTTATAAATGTAATTTAATTTTATTTACAAAAGCTAATATATAGTTGTTGCTGTTAATCGCTAGAGAGACCGTGAAATCACAACATAAGTCCAGGTCAGATGATATGGCTGAAGCAGAGCTAAGACCCCTTTGATGCCAAAAACTCATCTTTTATAGCATGGATCGCAAAAGAGAAAGTAAATGATTGGCCCCTTGGCTAGCCACCCACCACAGTGAGTGGCTGAGTGGTATAACCACCCATTTCAAAATATTATTCTCACAAGACTGAAAACAATTCCACTGCTCTCACAACAGCCTGCACCTGTGGATAGTTTACCAAACTTTCTCTGTTTCTCAGCTAAAGCATGAGAAAGGAAAAACTTCACAAATGCTTCAGCAGCTGGAAAATTCCTCTGCTCCTGCCTTTTAGCATCTGCATACAGTGACTGTTGTGTAAAATAAGTACAAAAAAGAGCTGAAGGCATTTGAATTACATTTTATAATTGAGCCTAGTAAACCTTTTTCATTTCCTTTTTATGATTACTTTTACTTCCTTGATACTTAAAAAACTTAGCAGTAGTGAAATGGACTATTTCTGCAAATGTCTTGACTGGGAATGTTTTTATAAAAGAAAGAGGTAGAAAAAAGGTATATATCAGTGGCTCAGTAGTGCTGCTAAGGTAATGTAGCCCTATTTAAAAGTAACACCCTCAGGCAGAATAACTGAGTTGTTTCTGAAGTGTTAAGATTTGAATTCTGTTTGGAAAAGCCAATGATTACTTCTGTAAATAAGATTTACAGTCAGTCTGGTTCTGGTGGTTGTTGTCTGAGCACCACACTGGGTGAATGTACGGTTCATATGTGTAAGTATTGGACTGTATACCTGTCTTCGTGTAAGAGGAGTGAAGTTAAGTTTTAACTTGCTGCAGGTCTATCAGTAGTGGGAATGTTTAGGGTGGGATCGAGTTGTGGAACGCAAAATGTCTGTACAAATACTGCATAAATAACTACCAGCCTCTTCAGCTGATGTTTAATTTTTCTTTAGACCTTTTTCTCTCTAGAACTTTTGTTCGGGAAGATTTCAAGGTTTTCACATGTTGCTGGAACTTAAAGTTGTGTAGCAGCTTTTACTGTTAGTGTGCAATATATTGACATTGTGTTGTGTGGTGGCCTCAAGACTCTTTCCAAGAGCTCTGTGTCTGAAATCATAGAATTCCATGTCATATGCAAATTGCTCCAAAAACTTCTATGCAGGATCTACTGTGCTTTCAGGAAACTTTTGACGTATTTATTCTTGGTGTTTGGAGAGGGAAGAATATTATATTCAGGACACACAGAAGAGGCAGGCAGTATGTTGTGCTTTGGGGAAGGGTTGTCAGACTGACCTGTTACTTCACTGTTAGCTGTAGTACTACATGGAGGGCAGCTGCAAGGAAGAGACCATTTGTTATTAATTTAAACTTCCTTGGAAGGAAACCCACAAATTTTGGCAACCTACCCCAAAACTGGTTTTGATTTTTGTGTGCTTGTGAAGGTCCATATTTTTGTGCCTTCTGAATTTGAAAACCAAAATGCTTTTTTAGGCCATGGTTGCTTATCAGGTAGCACTGTTTAAGCACTCTGCCCCAGATTCTGTGCCTCACCTGTTGTTTCTGTTACTTTGACACAAAGCAGGCTTCACATTATGGCAGACTCAAACTATGAAATTGTCACCACTGAATTGTCTATTTCCCCTCTGTCACTTAGTGCCTTTTCATTTCTTGCTTCAGTCTTTTTCTCTTGTGCCTTTCTTCGTGTTTCTCTGATAACAAGACAAGTTGATCCAACTTGCTAATATGGCGAAAACTCATGTAGTTAAACAAGGAGAAATGCAAAGTCCTGCACCAGGACAGGGATGGAAAAACAACACCAAGTGGCAATATATGCTGAGGGAGACCATCTGGAAAGCAGCGTGACAGAAAAGGCCCTGGGGTCCTGGTGGACACCAAGTTGAGCATGAACCAGCAGTGTACCCTTGCAGCAAAGAAGGTGAATGGTATGCTGGACTCCACTAGGAGGAGTATTACCAGCAGGCTGAAGGAGGTGGTCCTTCCTCTCTGCTGGTGAGGCCACACCTGGAACTGTGTCCAGCTCTAGGCTCCCCAGTTGTAGAGCAACATGGGCAGACTGCAGAAGGTCCAACAAGGAGCCCCAAGGATGATTAAGGGACTAAGCACCTCTTCCAGGAAAGGCTAGGAGAACTGGGACTGTCCAGTCTGGAGGAAAGAAGGCTCAAGGAGGGATAAATACCCAGAGGGAGGGTGCAAATAGGATGGAGCCCATTTCTTTTCTCTGATGCCCGGTGAAGGGAGAGACACAGTAGGCAGAAGCTGAAACGCAGGAGGTTCTGAACATCAGGAAGCACTTTTTCATTGTGAGGGTGACTGAACACTGGCACTTGTTCCCCAGGGCTGTTACGGCATCTCTGTCCTTAAGAGATACCAAAAACACCATCCTGACACGGTCCTGGGACGCTTCTTCTAGGTAGCCCTGCTTGAGTTCCGTTCCAGCCTTAACCAGTCTGTGATATTTTTCCAGGACAGTGTTCAGCTAGCTTAACAACTCACATTGGTTGATGTGCTTGGGTGTACTTCAGAACCGGAGTACACCTTTTTCCCTGTTAATATGGTACTGTCATTAAACAGCTCTTACTGCACAGCAGCTTGTGAGGGGAGCTGCTTTGAAGAACTGATCCAACTGAAAAGTAGTCCAGTGTATTTGGTGGTAGCAGGCCTTTCAGTAAAGTGGGACAACCAGTTGTGTTAGAACAATGATGGGAATGCAGAATGCGAATAAACAGTAAGAGGTGGGAGTTCTTAAACTGCTGCTTTGCCAGAAAAGCTCTCCAAATATCTCTTGAAGAGACTAATGATGAGACTTTCACTTAAGTATGCAAGTCTTGGAAAACTTCTCTACATTCTTCTGGCATACTACTAAATGAAGCAAATAATACTTAGTTGTGTTTTCATTAAAAAAGAGCCTTGGCTAACGAAAGCCTAATTTCTGTTTAAATGAAAAATAAGAACTGATAAATATTCATTCCTTCCACTAGAGGGAATCAAATGTCAGAGTTGGTTTTGATGAAGTGTGTAGTTGAGGTAACTCCCATACTTTTAAATTTTAGCGAGGGATTTAAATGGTGAACTTCACCCTTAATCTAGTTAACAGGGAAGTAGAGGTTGCACTGTAACTGTTTTTTTTTTTTAAAAAGTATGATGCAGTCAAGTAGAAGAACATGGCTAATTAGTTACTAAATTTTTTAAAATATAATTTAGTTTTTAAACTTCAGTTTTATACTTCTGTGGAGTGTTGAACAGACATACTGCTTATGATAATTCTGGGGGGTGCCTGTATTTTTGGTACTCAGTTTAATCTTAAAATCTATCTGGGCTGTAATACTTGAAGGCTTAGGCTTATAGCTTGGATGTACATTTTGCTTTCTGATATATTTAAGTAATTTTTTTCTTCACAAAGACTAGGGCATTGTGTCAACTAGTGAATTTCTTAAAAGCAAATCAAAGATTAAAGTGTACATATACTTGTAATGGTGACAGATTAGTTCCTTTAAATTCTCTTTGATACTGCTTATGAGGAGATGCAGCTGCAGTATTCACTTTTGTTACGAAGTCAGCCCATAACCATGAAATACTATATACATCTAGAGTGTGATAAATCAAGTTTAAACATTACTACAAAGCATCTACATTTCTGTTTAAAATATTATGATCTTTTGATAACTTCTAAGCCATTGACCTTTGACATTACAAACCAGCAATTTGAAGAAAAAGCTCAGTGCTTTCATCTTTAAAATTACCTAAAATCTGTCCACAACAAAAATACTACAGAACTATGGTTTCTAAAGTAGAATTCCTAGCCTCCATCCTAGTGTGCTAGTTTGAAAACAAACCAGTGGGAGGCACCAAGTCAGAATTAAAATTTAATGGAAATTAAAGAAAAGGAAAAGAAAAAGAAAGTAAAAGAAAACACTGACAGAGTCAAGATACAACCTGAGTCCCTGTTAGGCAGGGTGGTGGTAGCAGTCCTCTGAAGTGGTGATCCTGTAGTAGAAGGGGTCTGCTCTTCCTCAGAAAGTCCAGTGGTAGCTGTGTAGCTCCTGTCCTCTGGAAATCCAGTGGAAAGAGAGTCTCTGGTGTTCAGAGTCCCAGATTATATCCACAATGGGATGCTTGGTTCCTCCCTCTGGGTGGAGCATCTCACAATGGGGTAGTGAGTCATGAGGCCAAGTGTTGATTAGGCTCATTAACAGAAGATAGTCCGGAGGGAGTTATCTCTGAGTCATGCAGCAGGACAATGATGGGCCATTAACAGCAAGATAGTCTGGGGGGAGGAGGCAAGGAAACACTGCCCCACCTGATTTCCACAGCTCATGAGGATGGTAATAGAATACACCTCAACCCAGGACACCTAGAAACTTTAAAATACAAATAATTATATGTATGTACCGGTACTATAAATGGAAAGGTGAGAATTCTTCAGTCTGTGATAGCTGTGACTGATCTTCAAAGCTAGGTTGTAGGATTCCAGGTTACATGTCAAGTTGTCAGTGTGGAACGTTATGGTTGCTGCTTTCTGTGCTCTGCTTGTGTGTCTCTTAGAGGTTTTATAGCTCCCATTACTTCCACATCTAAGGTAAATGGCAGAAAGATTGTGGTATTTGTGGATGGTTGTCCTTAGATATTTGCCCCCTACCCTATGCCTGCACCTTAGATAGTGCTAAATCTCTTTCGAAAAAGTGTCTTTGAAATGTGTTTTTCCTATACCTTCTGACTTCTGCATATGTAGCTCAAGTATGAGTCTGATGAAGATATGACTAGCTTTCTACTTGCAGCGTTTGCGTGGTTGATGCTAGTCTGGGGATTTTAGCAGTGTGCTTCACTGGAGTAGTGACAGACCCATAATCATCACTTTAAGTGGTTGTCACTGGGAGGGCTATATATAGAGTGTTGTAGAACCTGCATCTTTGAATCAGTTGCAAAAGTACCTTGCAACTTATAACACCTTTTTGCATTTGTAGAAGGATTATTTTTACTATGTATTCTGTTGCATACCAGTCCTCTCACCTGATTGCTTATATGAAGTGCAGTGATAGGCACTTGAATAAGCTTTTGATAGTAAACAAACTATTTCACTACTATTTGAATCTTTGATTCTCTTTAGAACTGGTTGATACGGTGTGTTCAAAAAGTGGTGTCCTTTTACATATGTGTGCCTGTATACAAAGTATATAGAGAAAGGAAGAAGTTTTGTATACTTGCATATTTATATGTTAATTCATATAGTCTACCCTCTGAAAAATAGAATAGCCTGATAATTTGAACAGTTTTCACCTTTTGAACCAGAAGATTGTTAAGGTGTGCAAGAAAAAAAATTCTTGCTTGTTTTTCCGGTTCAGGTGGTATAATTAAAGATGATAATGCTCTGCTGGGATGCAAGAAAATGTGGTATTGCAAATTCTGTCTACTCTTACTGAAACTGAGATTTGCTACTTAGAACTAATAGTTAAAATAAAGTTTAGGCATCTCATGAATAAGACTAGAATATATTTATGAGGTGTTTTGGGTTTGTTTTTGTTCTTTTTAATTCAACACTAAACTTGGAATTGTGATAAACTTTTTACTGAAGAACTAAGTGCAGCCAGTTAGAGTCCAGTTCTTAGACTCCAGAATTTTGTATTCTTACTGCTGAGAGTACAGTTCTTCAGGATTTTGTCTTCTTACTGCTGTAAGAAGGAATAAAATCCTGGATAAAAACTGTAGTTGGAAAATCTAGATATGGCTGCTAAGTACTTCTTATTAGAGCCCAATAGGAGCTTTTGATGATGTAGACATTTAGTTAAAAATGATGCTTGAAAAAGTGAAGGGAAAGTAAAGAAGAGCATTCATTCCTGATGGTTATGTCATAGGCCAAGGAACTTGGGCTCTAATTTCATGTTATGTGTTGCAATCTTACAACTCTGTGAATCACACTTACTTCTACTTTTCTGTCTCAATATTTTGCATCCAAGAATTATATACAGGTAGACCTGTCTTGATTTTTGAAGAAGATGTGTTTGGAATGCCATGTGCTAGTTGTTAATTGGACATGTTGAGGTTTTTTTAATTGCATGTTAGTCTGACATTTTGAGATAAATTTCATTCTAGTTTATCTGTGTTTTGATAGATGGAGCTGGAAGAATGCCTGGGAAAACTAAAGGAAGAACAAAAAGCTAGAGTAAAGGCTGAGGAACGATTACTAGAGGTAAAGATACTTAACAATTAATGATCTTTACTTTTAAAGGAGGCACTGCTCAATCAATCATCTTGCTTAATTAGGAGTAATTATCAATGACCACTAATGTGGTAGCTTCTAGAGTTTCAGTTCAAAGTCATGTGGATCGTTTACTAGTCTAAGGGCAATGATGAAATCTGTCTTTAGTAACGTTTGTTTGTTCTACTGATTCTGTTCCAGAGCCTTGAACTCCAGCTCAAGCTACTCTTTCAACCTGTTTTATTCATTTTCTGAAATACTTATGATATGGGGCATCCTGATACTTGTTTTTCTCAAGAAAGGGATTAAATCTGTTGTGCTCAAAAGCTGTTTGTTGCAACTGTTTTCTATTTGCTTTATTCTGTATCTTTGATTTTTAAGTTTTGTTTTTGCAGGCAATAACCATATTGGATGGTTTTCTGCATGTCAGTTGTTGTGAAGTTCAGTTTAGCTTTGATGAAACTGAACAGCTTATCACAGTTAAATTGTGAGGTCTGTTTCCCCTCTGTCTGCTGTTGCTGACCTAAAAATATTCTTCAGCATGAATAAGCAGAATTTCTTGTAAGATGCTTGAGTGTAAGGTAGTGTCAACAAAATGGATTTGGTCCTTACATGTGATTTGGAGGGGGGTGAAAGTAGTGATACCCTTTGAAATACGAGCAACAAGTGGTACCCCACAGTACAGGGAGCAGATATCCACAAAGGACTCTGCACTTCTCAAGGTTCATTGCAGTCCTCTTCTGTGACTGTCCCCATCTTCCTGTAATGTTATGTACACCAGTGGGCTCAGCTGGGTATCTGTTGTTTAGATACTTAAATGCTTTTTAGGCTAAACACCCCCTTCAAGAAATCTTTCTGTATCAAGGCTAGGCTGGTTGGACTTACCCATCTCCTAGGAAAAGGTGTTAAACCAAGAAGCAGTAATCTCTTAAAATTGTTTCTTTTGATGCTTGTTTATCACCTACAGTGCACTACACAATCTTAAGCCTGTGGTAGTACTTGATTGCATAGCTGTAATCTTAAATGAGTGAGTTAGTGCTTCCCTCAAATACAAAACCTTGTATATCTTGCAGTTATCATGCAGTTTTCAGTTTCATCATTGATTTGATTAATGGTTGATGTGGAGAAAAATGGAATCACATTAAACTTCCAGTTTTGGGATGCATAGTGCAGGGGAGAGATAACACGAGTATGCATTCCCCATGATACAGAGGGGTGAATATAAGGACATTGGCCTTCATAAAGGTTTAAACTAGTAAAATAAATTCTTTGGTGTTAACATGTCATATAATACATTCAAAGTAAAACAATGTGAAAGCTAAATTCTTCTGCTTGTACTTGCTCTGTAACATCCGGTACATACTGAAGACAGTGCTGAGCCAGTGGTTTTGAGTGCCTGCTGGAATATCTATGGTAGCGTAGAACTGAAGCTGTGCATAAGCAGACCTATGCAGAGCTCATGTAACAGTGCCCTGAAAATGTGTGGTGCAGCAGATTCTGCATCTTGTTCCATAAGTTATTTTGGATATTCCTTTTAATGATGCTGCTGTTTAGGCACACAAAGGTGAGATTTGATATTTTGGGGTCTTTTAAACTGAAAATTAAAGAAATTTCTTCTTTTTTTTTTTCCCCCACCCGTATAGACAGAAATCGAAAATGCAAGATTAAGGAATCTAAATATCTCCCTGTCCGAGGTTCTTCATGCACAGTCAGTAACCAGCTTGATTTTGGAAGATGAAGGTGTTCTAGGCAGCATTGAGAACTCTTTTCAAAAGTTTCATGCTTTTTTAGACCTCCTTAAGGATGCTGGGTAGGTTGTCACTTTACTTAAGTTTTTCCTGAGATCTTTCCATGGTTATCCTCACAATGAAGTATGCTGCCTTCTACCCCACCAGATTTCTAGGTCTGTACTCTCAGAGAGCAGAGGTGCCAGGTGAGGTTTAGATTGGATATTAGAAAAATTTTTCCACTGCAAGTGTGGTCAGACATTGGAACAGGCTGCCCAGGGATGCGGTGAAATGGCCATCCCTGGAAGCGTCCAGAGGAACATCTGGGTGTGGTGCTTAGGGACATGGTTTAGTGGTGAACCTAGCAGTGTTAGATTAATGGTGGGACTTGAGGATCTTTCAACTTTAATGATTCTATGATTCAATGATTCTGACTTACTATGAGGTTCATCCTGAGGCTGTGTTCTACTTTTGTGACAATCAGTTTGTAGAGTTGCCATTACTACAGGAGTTTCAAACTTCTCAGGAAGGCAAAAGTGCATTTTCACTGCATGAAAAAAAAATTCTTCATGCCTATGTCTGTTCATGGCAATAAGGAGCTGCTCTGAAAGTTACAGAATCCCAATCATGAAGAATGCTTTTTTCAGTAAGCTTCTATGTATCTATCGTATGCTGTGCTATCGGTTAATGACTGCAACTTCTCACCACTTGCTGTGGCTTAAAACCCACATGTGGTTGGTTTGGCCAACTTCCAAGCTGCAGGTGAGTTCAGTGATAACTAGGAAAGCTTAATTCTCAGCCTTGTAACATTTGTTTTGAATCTGCACACTAGTTTGTGCAAAGACAAGAAAATACCTTTAGCTACTTGTTTTCATCTTGGTTATGATACTTTGAGCTTCTCATAAAATAATAGAAAACTATGTTCAAAGCTTGAAACAGATTCTACTTCTTCTGGTTTTAAATGTTTAGTCTTTCAAAGAGTAAGAATTGCTTGTGTCATTTTCTATTAAACCTCTATCTTACAGGCTTGGACAACTTGCTGTATTAGCTGGGATAGACCAGTCAGATTTTGGTGTTTTGGGGTATCCAGAAATGAATTCTACTCTCAGTAAGCCTGTGAACCTGGTAAAGGAGAAGTCTTTTGAAGAAGAAAGACAGGAACATACCCAGAATAGCAAAGTAAGTCTAGAAGGAATGCTAGAGGCAATTCTACTTGATACTCTTTAATATACTTTTCAGCTGTTAATCCCCCTCCGATTCATGAAGTTATTACTGCAGCCATTTACTGTAGCCGCATTTATACAGATCATAATAATTCAATGGTTAATGTAAGCTTTTAAAGTGTTTACCACTTGGAGCACAAACTGTAGTATTCTGTAATGTATTAAACTTTGGTGGTAATTGTGTTGTTTCCTAGTCTGAAATAGAAGTTCCAATAGTGGTATGCATCCACTAAAATTGGAAAATACCATGACCAGGTTTCTTAGAAACATTTAATAATGAAGTATAGTGTTTTTAAGAAACCTGGTCTTACAGGAAAGGCTGTACAATGTACCTTCCTGAAAATCACAAATTATCTTATAAGTAATTGTAGCGTATATGTCCAGTCCTGATAAATGTCTGTGTGGCCATGACATGTGTTTCAGACAACTACATATTTGTAGTCTTTGTAAATATTGCATAAGGTTTTAGGTCCTACTCTGTCAGTTAAAAGTAAATTCTGGATTTTTCAAAGGAGGTATTAAAGTTCCTGTAACAAAGAAAAAAACAAGCCAAGCTTTTTTAAAGGCTATTAAAAATTTAGGTACGGGCAGCCTATAGCTATGTCCAAGTTGAATAAAACTGTCATACCAAGAATCACTCTGCACTCACCTGTGTTTCTTAAATCCAATGTCTTCTCCTCTAACTGTTCTAATTTCCTCAAGAACACATGAGCTCCTTAAATATGACGCTAGAAATTTGTGGATTGTTTTAACAGTGTGGAGAGAATTCCCAGTTTTGCAGTTTGAGGACTCTCATTCTTATCTCCTAGTACTGGTGATTAATTTGTATTCTTGAAGCAGCTAGGTGGTGTGGCATAGAGTGTGGGGACTACACTCCTGTGAACTGCTAGTAAACATAAGGAGTGGCAGGTATTTCAGAATGATAGACATGTTTAAGTTTTGGCTGCTTTTGTGTAACTGACACATCTCTGTAGTATAAATTTCAAGCTAGATGTGAAATTGTAATGTGCCTATTCTGTGTCATTATCACCCTAGCAATCTTCAGATACTTGTTTTGAAAGGTGATAAAGATTGTGCAATTGCTACTACCTCTGCATCTTAACTATGTTAAAGACTCTATTTTGCTCTGCAGACTCCATTATATATGGCAGTTGCAAAACTGGCTTGCTTTTCTCTAGTTGCCTCATTTTCTTCATTGGAATCTTTTGTTTCAGAACAGAGCTGGGGACATGCAACTTTCTCTTCCTAGCACTTTTCAATCCCAGATGGTTGTGAATAATGCTTTTTCATCACTTGGAGAAATACAGGAACTTCAGGCTGCTGGACAGCAGTACCAGCCAGGTTCATGGAAGGAAAATGAAGCTCAAACAATTAACCAAAATAAAGAGGATAAACCTCGAAGCAGTACTCCAGTATTATCTGAAAGAAGAGTCAAACAAAATGAACATGCAAAAGGACGTCACTCAGCAAGACAGTTGGCTACCAGTATGCATTCATTTTCTGATTCCAGTGTACAAATCAAAAGTGATGATAGCAGGATATCCAGTGGTATTTCTAGAGAAAAAAGCAAAAATTCTTCCTCTAAGAAATACATCCCTGTAGCAAATGAAACAGCAACTCCAAGTATCGGAGTGAGAGGAGACAAAAGTAGACTGCAGGCAGTAAATGTTAGCTCTGGAACTGATACTGTAGGATCTGGCTCTGAAATACAGGGAAGTATGCAAAGTGTTACCAGCAATTGAAATGGTTCTAAGTTGTTGTAACTGTTCTTTACACTTGCAAGATTAATAATAGGTTTTGGATGTCTCAGTATAATTAGTGAATTTTTTGTAAAGTTTTGTAGACTTTATGACTTTTTAAAGCATTGCATGTTGCTCAGTATTCCTGTTTCATGTTTGCATTCTTTGTCACTAGATTTTTAGTTTTGAAAACATGTGATACACCTAAAATGGTACCCATCAGTTTGTACTATATATAAGGGACTCTTGGCATATGGATTTCATTATCACAGATCTTTGAGCTAATAAAATTAATTTGAGTACAGTTTTTTTTCTAGTGTTTATTTTCAGTGTATTCCAGTAGGAGTGCAGAAATGGTTTTGGGCCAAACATCACTTCCTGCATAACAGTGTGTGGGTATGACATTCCCAAAATTAGTGGGAGTTGCAGAGCCAAAAATGAGCCCAGAAACATCCCTATGAGAAATCTTTAAATACAACCATTATTAGTGCTATGACTGCAGATCATAGTATAGCACATGTTGGAAGGGACCTCGGGAGCATGTATAGTCTAACTCAGATTGCTCTCTGGACCTAGTGAGAATGCAAGACTGAGACAATTACTGTTGTTTTGAAACTCCTGGGATTTACCCCCCGCATCTTGTTCCTGATTTGCAGCTTCTGAACTAGAAAAGACTTACCACATACAGGAACTAGGCAGGATGATCTAGGCTGAACTGGGGGAAAAAACAGCCTGTAACTATTTTTTACTGAGTCATCTCTTATGTGAGTTCTGGTACACATAAGATCTGTAGAAATTCCTGACTCCAGTTGCTTGACAAATATGAAAAAACTCATGAATCCTCAAATGGAATTTTTCTACAGAGCCAATAGCACAAGATTACCTTAGCTATTGCAATATTGCACAAGTAATTGCACAATGAAAGTATGTTCTTTGTACAGAGTTTGTCACTTCAGAATATTAGAAGGTAATATATTAATTTTCATTATTTTTTTACATATTTTCCCAACTGTTTGTCTAATTTTTCAGTCATTTTTTGATTGTGATTTTGGTTTGACCAAACAATTACATGCAGTCTGTATATTCAGCATTAAAAGGCTGCCTATTCCCTTTTTAGAATCTAATATTCTAAAGCTAATCACTGAGAAATGCTGGATAAAATTACAAATTCAAAAGTGTTTTATTTGTAAGGATAGGAGTTAGGAATCTGTTACTTGTCCCTAAAAATACCATGAATAACTTAGGACAAATTATTTATTACATGCCCATAAGCAGGTTATATAAATATATTAAATATTTTTCATGTTAAATACTTCTTAATATTTGTGTTTAGAGCATGAATTGCACCAAAAATCATCCTTTAAAGCAAAATTGACCCGGCAGTTTGCAATTTAGATGAGCATACTTTTTTTCAGTGGGTTAATACTTAGCCTTTTTTTTCCTGTTAAATCAGAAACAGGAAGGATTCTTCATGTCACTAGTGCTGTGGTATTGCACTCTCACTGTAAGAATCTGTAGTGCATGCTTTGTATATAGTTGGATCTGAAATTGGCTGAGACAATGGATTGAAGCTACTAGGGGAGAAGTATTCTTTTTAAGGCTATCATGAATATATCAGAAGTTTCAAGGTTTTTTCTAACAATTTAAAAACTTACAAAAAATATTTTACACATACAAACATATATATTCTCTATATATTTAACAATAAAGTATTCTAATAAAAAGTAAAATTATTATGAAACCATTTAATGTGTGCAGTCTGAATATAAACTTTTTCATTCTCTTGCTATTAGTTAATGTTTTACATAATTGTCTGTGTTCTTGTTTGACATAAAAGCCTGAAATCAATAGGCCAGGTATTTGCTAGAGAACATGTAACTGTTTACTCATAAAGCTCAATAATTTTTTCTCTTTTCACTTAAGTCTTCCTAAGAGCTATTCTTTAGAGTTCAGAACTTTGATTTCCAAAAAACAAAATAACCCCAAACCCTTGTTTGAACCACCAGTGTGTAATATTTCACCAAAATTTGCTCATCTCACTGCTTTGCTGGACCAGACATCCCATCTGCCTTCTGAAATAGCTTGCCAGGTTGCTATGTAGTCAGCATTATTTGTCTTTTAGTAATGACGTCAGTTTGTCAGCTGTGGCCAGACAGAGAGCTTGTGTACACTTGCTCTCCTTGAGTGAGCTGACTCTTTTCCAGCAGTAGTCCATCAAGGTTTTGTCCAGCATAACGTGAAGTCATGATGAACCTAATAAAAGTTCACGGAAAGCTCTGAAACTTCATTTACCTTTTTTCTGAGGGTTTTTAAAAATTCTGTCTTTTTTTCCAGTTATTCATCATAGTAAATATAGCTCTCTCTGCTTTTGTGTTAATTATGCAAATCCATGTTCATCTGCAGGGGTTGATTTGTGGCACTTGAAGGGTCAAATTCTCTCTCAAATGGTAGAAGTAGAAGCATTCCTGGAAATCATGGTTTTGAAAGCTTATATTGGGTGACTATGAATATTGGTATGATTCTGTGATAGAATTCATGGTTTTTGATGTAATTAAAATACTAAGTCATAATTGCTGCAAGCAAAATACTAAAATAGGAGAAATCTCAGTCAATAGAAACAAAACTGTAATGTGACCTATACTATTTCTCCTTATTCTTTCTATCTGCAAAAGCATAATAATCCCTTCTCCACCTTCAGGTTTGTACCTTCTTATCAATTTTATATACTTCTCATCAATGCACAGTAGGAAGAGGATTTTCTAAAGCTTCTGGGTGCCAAGGCTTCCAGCAGAGTTGTCCTCTGATCTCGTGCAAGCTGCTATTTTTGACCCTTCTGGCCAGGATGGGATTTCTGTGAACTGAAAGCTCCAATACCTGGTATTTACGCCCAGTGTTCTGAGCTGATACAAGCACTAGCTTTCCTGGTTTCTATTTTTGTGTTCTAGCTCTTTGTGGCAGCATTTGAATTACACTTTTAAGTCCGAAGGTTTAATTTCCCTTGTGGTTTGTGCCACCCAATTACAATTCAAGACTGATCCTGCTTGGATGTTGAAGGACTTTCTGTAGTAGTCGCCAAGCTTCCTGACCTGAACCCCCAACCTACACTATGTCTACTTCCACTACCCTTACTACCTTGGATACCATTTACCTAGCAGACTTGAGTTTGAAGTTGCTTCTCTGGGCCTACATAGCTGGTTTGGATTTAGTACTGGAAAAAGACCATATGAGAAGTGTGTATCTTTTGATCTTATGTCTATTTGAGACACTAGTAAAAATAATTAAATTTTAGTCACATCTATGTTATTACTAATCATTTCAGTAGATGTTTCTATTTAATTATAACTATTTTTTCTAACCAGAAATAATGTAGTTGTTCTGGGTGTTGTGGTGTGAGACATACTTTAAAAATACCTTGGTGTTTTGAAGATAATGTATCCAGCCTGTGATGTCTATGAGGTTTGCTGTTATCTCTTAAGAACTGAGGAGGTTTCTGGTGTCTGAAAGCAAGTTTGGTGGATTTTTCTTAAGCTATAGCTATTATTGAAATGAAAGTTATCTTTGCTCTACCACCACTCTCTCTGTTTACAATTCTTTTAACAAAATAACTTCCTTAAGATGAAAATCTTTTAACTAAATGCCAGACCAAGCTGTGGTCTGTAAATTCTTTTTGTTGTTCCAGGTATCACCTGGCTTGACAGGAAAAGGAGCAAATTCAAGTAGTCGGTATTTCTTCAGTGAAATAATTGGTAATGAAAAATGGTATTTTATATACATCTCAGTATTCACGTCTCAGTATAATGGACATCGATGCGTCATTTCTTAAAAAAATGCAGATTTCTATACAGATGATTAATGTTGATAAACATTATTTCAATTATTTCAATTTCATCATTGATGATTGGTGAATACCCATGAGACTAACACAGGGCCAGTGTTACAGGAAACACCAGGCAATCTAATGTGTTCAAGAGCTGTGCTTTATACAGCTACATATGAGAATCGTATATCTTGTCCAAGATACTTGGAAATTACGGAACTCTGATGCCCAACTGTTTTCATTCATACCTCATGGCATGTTTTGTCAAAATTGATTTACTGCTACTACCTTTAAAAATAACTTCTGAAAACTGACTTGGGCAGAATGTCTCTCCCTAAAACAATCAGAAAAAATTGAATGAGCTGAAGTCTCTTTCCCTCAGTTACAACAATTTCATTGTACTACTGCTGTGTTTACAATGAGCCAAGGTATCTGTGGAAGGAATGCTTTAGTATCCAGTGATGTTAGCCTCGGATTTGGCAAACCTCAAGGCAAGTCCAAGCTGTGCTATCCCTTATGTGAAGCTGATCAAGTTTCACAGCTCTCCTGTTTTTATTCTCTTCCGATGAAATCAAAATAGCAATTTGCCTGCAACAGACTTTTTGGGGAAACTGCACAACATGCAGGCATTTCTTGGTTTAGAGAAGGCAGGGATCCTCCTCCTCTACGAGGTAAGTATTTCACACAGAATATGAGAACATCTGCGTACTGTAAACCCACCTCTTTCGAGATGAATCACAGAATCACAGAAACGGTCACGTTGGATACAGCAGGTGATCTGCTCCAACTTCCAGCTTTATCAGGGACATACTAGAATACATGGCACAGGATTGCACCTGGGTGGTTCTTATGTGTCTCCAGCGAGGGAAACTCCACAACCTCTCAGGGCAACGTGTTTTAGTGCATGGTCACTTGCACAGTTAAGTTCTTTCTCATATTCAGGTGGAACTTCCTGTGCATCAGTTTCTGCCCGTTGCCTCTTGACATTTCATATGAAATATGAAGGACCTCCTAAAACTCACTGTAACTGTGGGTCGCAACTTTTAATTTCTCATGCATTCACGCAGACTGCTTTTAGAACAAGCGTCCCAGCTCTGCTGCAGCACCCATGTGGGGAAAAGCACAGACAGAAAATTACAGTAGGACATGCGATCACCGTATGTATGAGAATGTGCGTGTGTGTGTGTGTGCCCGCACGCCCACCCACCGGCGGCCCGTGTGCGCTGTACCCGACAGGGCTCGCTGCGCTCCCCGCGCGGGGCCCGCGGCTGTGAGGACCGCAGGCAGCGCCAGCGCCGCGGCCTGCCGGGCACACCCCCGCCCCGGCGGCCCCGCCCTCCCCGCCCCTCACACCGCCCCCCCCCACACCGCCCCCCCCTCACACCGCCCTCCCCTCACACCGCCCCCCCCTCACACCGCCCCCCCCCTCACACCGCCCCCCCCCTCACACCGCCGCCCCTCACACCGCCCTCCCCTCACACCGCCCCCCCCTCACACCGCCCTCCCCTCACACCGCCCCCCCCTCACACCGCCGCCCCTCACACCGCCCTCCCCTCACACCGCCCTCCCCTCACACCGCCTCCCCGCGGCCGCGGTGCCAATGGGCGGCCGGGACGGGGGTGGGAGGTGCCGGGCCCCGGCGACCTCGCGTTTATAGCAGCAGGGCGGGTGGCGCGGCGGTAGCGCAAGCAGCGGGATCTGCGGCGTTGTGGTCGCGATGGAGGGCGGGCGGCAGGTTGCGAACTTCGGCGCTGGGCCGGCGAAGCTGCCGCGCTCCGTGAGTAGGGCCCGGGCTGGGGCACGGCGGGGCTGGGTGTCTTCGTCCCCTCGGCTCCCCGCGGGATTCCGGCTGCAAAGCGAGGGCTGGGGAAGCTGTGGTAAATAGTAATTACAGGACTTTACCCGCACAGCGCTGAAACGTCGTGTCTTCTTCCCTTCTCCAACGAACTGCCCTGATAAGCTCGGATTTTTGGAAAGGAGCTCGAGTGTGGTTCATGGAATACTCGCTAGGTTTTTGGATTTTTTTTTCCCCTGCTGGATGATATGGCAGCAACAGCTATATCGTTAGTTTTGGGATGAGAAGTAGGACCTAACTGCGCAGGGATAGCTGTGTGGAGTGTTAGATTTGTCAGCTGATAGATAGCATGGTAATTCCCTGAGATGCCTTTTTATAAGAAGTTATAGTGAATGCAGTGTACACTCAACCCTCTGGAAAGTTGCATCAGCGGCCATGGATTATCCAGTTACTTGTGGAGAGGGGGTGGTTTCTGCCCAACTGTACATACCTGACTTTCAGTTTGAAGGTTATCTACTGTGGAATTTTTTTTTTTCGTTTTCTTAGTTTCCCTTATAGTATTTTTCGTTATTTTATGCATTACTTATTTTAAAAATTTCGTTAAATAAACTGATTTCTTATTTTTATTTGGGTCTCTTTCCCCTCCCGTCTCTTTTCTTGAGGAAATGTCCTTTGTGGATAAGGTTGCAAAGAAATTTGTTGTTCTGTGTTGAGCCCTAGATTCGAAAAGGGGCTCTCACAGGCACTGCCTCAGTACCTAGCTTTCTGATAGAGACTGCTGAAAACTGGATTTAAGATTTGAGGAGTGCAGGCGGGCACAGCTGAACTCTGTATTATTAATCTGTTTCCCCTCTTGAAAATGCAGTGTTCTTGTGTGGACTGCTGTATTATCTCGATGGTTTATTCCTTTTGATTGTGGGCTGATGCTGCCTATAATGCACTCAGACTCGGTGAAGAAAGAAGATGGAGTAATTCATAGATTATAATGGGTGTCGTAGATGTCTACTGTCAGGCATGTGCAGATTTTCAGATGAAGAATATTACTAACAGAATTGGATTTTATCAAGCAGTTTAGCAAGCACTACTCTAATAGTCTTTGTGTTCTCCCTTACTTTTTTCCCTTCCTTCTCTGGCATGGGATACGTTTCCTTGTAAAATGGGGTTAAAACTTCACAATCTTTTAGTTGACCTTTTGGTACCCAGCTGTTACAGTTGACAGGCCATGCAGACACCCTGTCAGCAAGGTAGATTTCTTATTCCTGAAATTGCCCAGTGTGCAGTTTCTTGTCAGGTCCTACGGTGCATGCATGCAGCATTTGTTTTAGTGGCTGTTCTACTGGGGCTTCCCCTTCTCCTGCTTTCTTTAGGAGCAGCCAAGAGTGTGCTGGCTCTCAGACAAGAATTTAGCAAAATCAGAAGCTTCAGATCCAGTGGTTAGAATCTCATTCTACTTTGTTGATACTCAAGAGCTATGGGAGAAGGTAGAAAAAAAAAGCATGGCTGAAGCACTACTTGGCTAGGACTTTTATTTTTGGTTGCCTCAAAACTTTGCTTAATTTCTTTCTTAACTCTCAGTAAGATAAAGGCTCATCTTCAAAAACTAAGGAACTTCATTCTGTGAAACCCGTCATTGTCATGTTGGCTCAGTTTAAGGTATCCAATTCCCCAAACTGATCTTTCTCTTATGTTTTGTTCAATACTTTGATTGTCCTATTTGCACAAGTCAAGAGAAAGGACACAGGGTGGAGTGGTGGGAGTGGGTATTTGGGATGCTTGCGTAGAAAGAATACGTACACAAACGTTAGATGTTCTGTAAAGGTTAAGAGTTCATTCAACTCCTAGAAATTGTTGAGAAAGCTGGAAATGTAACATTTGAAATGGTAATTTAAACATGGTGTCCACAA
Source organism: Aphelocoma coerulescens (assembly GCF_041296385.1). Taxonomy (NCBI): domain Eukaryota; kingdom Metazoa; phylum Chordata; class Aves; order Passeriformes; family Corvidae; genus Aphelocoma; species Aphelocoma coerulescens. The sequence continues at coordinate 35,353,133 of NW_027184085.1, forward strand.
CAAGCATATGATTTAAGTTCACTGTCTTACGAAAAGCCTTAAGCTTCTAGGTACAACAAAATTGTATTGGTGACTATACTTTTGTTAATCTTACTTGACAAGTGTCAGGTTATTGCAATATGGAATAGCTGGTATAGGCATGATGCATCAGAGACTCCAGGTAATGAAAAATTCCCTTAATTTATTTCTGGATTTTTTTCTTTTTTTAGGTATTATTAGAAGCACAGAAAGAATTGGTGGACTACAAAGGACTTGGTATAAGTGTTCTTGGTAAGACTTAAAAAAATCCATTTTTTTCATTATTTCGATGTTTAACTGAATTGTTTAATAAGACTTTATGATCTTGGTATTTTGGCTCCATTTCTAACAGACCTGTGTGTCTGTATAGATGTGTATAGATACCATATAGATGTATAGCATCCTTCCCATTAGGGAGGCAGTGCTGTCCTGCCATGAGGCGGGAAGTGTCTTCTGTGCCATATGGGTAGCTGACTTGCTTTTCAGCCCCAGTTGCACAAAAGATTTATGCATCAAGATGGTGAGCATTTTATTAGTCTATGAAACTGATTAGTTGCTAAAAGTAGAACGTGCAGCTGTCTCTGCGCAATTCAGATTAATGTTTAAATTGTACACTTACACGTGGAAGACAGCCTATGGATTTAAAAGGAATTACTGTGTGAGTGTCCTTAATGTTTAATTAGCTTTACTGTGTGAAGAAGCCTTGCTAAAGATAAGAGAACAAAACAAACTCCTGTACTTTATTATACACTTGTTACAGCATTAGCAGCAGAGAAGGTTCTTAGCATGAGGAAAAATTAAACCTTTCTAGAGAGTTATTTTTTTTACCCGCAAATGTGGTTGTTCCTGGCCGTAGTAAGGTCACGTAGGTGCCAACTGTCAATGAACAGAATTTGCCTGTATCTGGACAAGACTGCAGGTATAAGTCTTCTGTGGGTATTTAGGAGTATTTATGTACTTAAAGAGGAGTAGGAACTGGGAATGACAAGCTTCAGGCATTTTGGGTATGTAGTGTAAAAGGTTTAAAGCTTAACACAGTTTTAAAATCAAATTCATTTATTACCATCTTGTTTCATGTTATTTTTTCTCTCTATTCCACCAAAGAAATGAGCCATCGTTCCTCAGATTTCACAAAAATTTTAAATACAACTGAAAATCTCATGCGTGAATTGCTGTAAGTGAATTACTTTCTGCTTATTTTTATGTTATGCTTGTGCTAGTTGCATCAGGAGTGTCTAATGTGGAGATCTTTCCTTGAAAGCTCCTTTTTGGTGGTGTTTTTCATGCATGTGTACTGTGTATGACAGAATAATAACCTTGGGGAAGATACTGATCTTCTGTTTGATGCTTATATTTTTGAATGTGACGAAGGGTTCTTATTAGGTTAAGATGTTTTTTATATGTCTGGCTGAGGGGTTTTTTTTTTATTTTGATTTTTGTCACCTTCATAGAATTCATGAAGGTGACATGAACTAAAAGAAATAAGTGCAAACAATAAAAATCAATTCTCTAGTGGTATAAATGTGATATAGTGGTATACATGTCTCATAAGTTCTATTTTATTAACAAAAGCTCTGTGGATCAGTGTTAGAATCACTGATCAAGAGCCCTTTTCCTATTTGTAGAATGACACATTTTTTAAAATTTGAAATAAATATATATGGATTAGAATTACTCATAGTAGTTAATAATACTGGTTATTTAACATAAGCAGTTGACTGTCAGTCACAGCCAGAGTCATTGAGAAAGGGATTTTAATGAATAATTTGAATATGTAATTTTAGTGATTGTATGAGCAACTCTTTACTGCTCTTGCTCTGCAGATATACTTTACTGTACTGTTGCACTTTCAAACTGAAGGATCTCAAAGCCGAGTGCTATTGTAAGCGCTTTGGTGTGATGTTCTTCGCCTGACAGAAAAGTAACGATGCTAGCAATAGATAAAATTAAAAGTCAGCATTAATTGTGATGGAATATCTTTCAAGTTTGTGGGTACTCAAGGAGTGACTCAGGAGTGAGTTTGCTTAATGCAATGCCAGGGTTGGGGACGGAAGGCTTTTTTCAGCCAATTTTCATCACTAAAATTTATAGCATTTACTCTTAGACATTTAAGTTATTTCTCAAGATCATTGCTGAGGTAAGTTAATGGGACTTGATCTAAGCTCTAAGAAGAGTCTTCTAAAATGACAGAGTTCTTCCTCAGTCAGTGTTAAATGGATAATACCAAGTTGTATGCATCCTGTGTCACCTGGGAATAATATAAATGATTATTTCTTTTATGCAGAAATATACCAGACAACTACAAAGTTATTTTCCTTCAAGGAGGTGGATCTGCTCAGTTCAGTGCAGTCCCGCTTAACCTTATTGGTTTAAAGGAGGGAAGACAGGCAGATTATGTGGTTACTGGAGGCTGGTCGGCAAAAGCAGCTAAAGAAGCAGAGAAGTATGCCAAAGTGAATATTGTTCATCCCAAACTAGGAACCTATACAAGTAAGTTGATGATTGCATCTATCCATGTGGAATGCTTAGCTTCTTACTTGCTCTAAAAATGGATCCAGCGTAGCTATTGGGCTGTTGAATGTTAACTAGAATTGACTGTCCAGCACTCAAAAGATTGTCTGCCACATCTCTCCTTGTTCATTGCTGGGAGATTTGTTAAAGAGCTTAACAGTCTCCACCAGAAAAAAATTGTGAAATGGGGCCAAGCAGATCCCAGAAAATAAGTGGCAAGAAACAAGTGTCTAAGAAGGTAAATGGTCTGGGCTCTCTCAATTTCTTAATATTTACGTGAGTTCTTAAGCTATTCACAGGGATATTGGGAGGTATTTCAATTTCGTATACACTCAGTAATGAGATTGCTCTAAAATTTAGAAGCAGGTGTGAGATTTTAACCTTGTCATTGACCCAGGATATGGGAGACCTGAATTCTGTTACGTGCTTTTAAGGTTTCCTAAATTCTTTCCCACCACTGTGTCACTGAATATACATAAATAATTCTTGGAACAGGAATACATGAGATCTAGTTTCTTTTCCTGCTAGTTTTGCTCACTTTTCTTCCCTCTGGTCCAAATTACAACCCTTGAACAAAAAAGAGTGGCAACAAGAAAGACAAAGAATATCCCCATGTAAGTTAGTGTATTAACTGGTGACTAGGGCACTAACTTGGAAAATAAGTGTATATTGTCTGAGGCACAGGAAGGAATTGAACCTATGACTTTCTAGTCTGGGGGAGTGTAATTCACCATTTCGTAGCTGTAGATAAGAGGAGAGACAGTAAATAATGGTGGAGGCAATAGCACCATCTCCTGCCCCGCCCTCCCCTCCCCCCCAAATCAGGTTCTGGAGGAGAAAAGAAAGAACAGCTACTTGTTCTATGCCAAACCTGTTCTGTGCTGTCAGGACATGCCTGCATATTGCCTGTTGACAGAGGAAATCTTAGTTTTGTAAATCAGTTGCAAAGATTAAAATGGGAGGAAGGTAGGTAACCTTGTGTTTGTTCAGCTTGGGCAAGACTTAAATGCTTCTGAGATTGCACAGAAACAGAGCTTTAGAGAACTTTGCCAGTGAGAATTTGGATGTTTCTGTGGTTCCAAAGGCAGCACGAAGATTCTTGGACTCAGTGTCTGAATTCCTCTGAAATGCTGTTTTGAACTCCTAGGGCAGTAGTTTGTAGTCTGGAATTGCAAACTTGGAGAAAATCGTTTGAGGAATAAGGGGTGAAAACAAAGGGTTTTGCAACTTAATGATGGCTCACCAGAGAGTTTTGGGAATGCACTGGTGTATTGGTTTTGCAGATACACCATCTTCCTGGTAACGACATGATTAATAGTCTATATGGCAAAATTGTTCTTGGTTTCCACTTAAGTTTCATGTTCAGTAAAATTGCATGCCAAGAAAATTACTTGTCTCCAGTGACCTCTGGGTTTCTGTTTTGTCTCCCAGGCATTCCTGACCCGAGCACTTGGAATCTTAATCCAGATGCTTCTTACGTGTATTATTGTGCTAATGAAACTGTTCATGGTGTGGAATTTGACTTTGTACCTGATGTCAAAGGAGCAGTCTTGGTTTGTGATATGTCCTCAAACTTCCTGTCCAAACCTGTGGATGTTTCCAAGGTAAAGAACTGGACATAGTGACCGCACAAAGCATTTTCAAATTTCAGTGCATGTAATTAAGAACTTTGAAATGTCTGGCTGAGACATTTCTAGCTGAGCAGTGAAATTAGCAAAGTCATGTTTTGTTAGTTGACTATCTGATGATGGATAGAAGTGTTGAAATTTCAGGTTTGAGATTTCGGTGTCTATTTGTTTTCCTTTTTCTCATAAAAACATACTTAACTATGTTGAAATTGTTCATGTTAATAGCTACCCAAGATTATTTAGCTACTATGTGATCTTCCCTAATGAAGAAAATACCTGCTAAAAAAGAAAATAACAGCTAAAATAAATATCTTCTAAATCATATTTAGTCTATAGATAGTGTATGGCTACAGCAGGGTTCTGTGAATCAGTTTTTAAATCCTGCCTCTTACACGAAAAATCTGTAACCTCTTTTAAACTCCTAAAGCTTCCTATGCCTCACGATTATGGTGTCTGTTTCATAGATAGTACAGAGGCAGAACATAGGCAATTACTATGTTTTTAAAGTATACTATGAGTAGAAGTGTTACTGACTAGTGAAATAGCACATTTGACCTTTCTAACCTGTGTGTAGCAAAAAGGAGTAGTTGTTGATGTATTCAACTTGGCCTTTCCTATCTGCCTCTTTGAACAGGTGGATTTTATGATGATGGTTCTGAAATACCAGATGGGTTGAAAATACTGTGAAATATGTAGGAATTTGTTTTTAGTAAATTTGCTTGAAGTAGTGTGAAATTGGAACAGTCTGCCTTGAGAATTATTTGCAGCTATTAAATAAACATTTAGCAAACTGTTGTGAAATTTGTTGTGATTATAATCCCCAGCTGAGTAGCTGTAAGTGCACTTTGAAATCAGAACTTCTCCTAACTCTTCTTTTGACCTACAACTTGCTAATTTTCAACACATTCTCTGTTCCATTCATCTGACTAGTATGCCTGGGGTATTACTCAGTTATAAGACCTACAAGTGAATGCATGTGCCAAGTTATTTTCTTTTTTCTTTTAAAGTTTGGTGTGATTTTTGCTGGTGCTCAGAAGAATGTTGGCTGTGCTGGAGTTACTGTTGTAATAATACGTGAGGACTTGCTGGGATTTGCACTGAAGGAATGCCCTGTTGTACTGGATTACAAAACACAGGCAGCAAATAGCTCTTTGTATAACACTCCACCATGCTACAGGTAACTCACCCTGCTATGTGATATCCCTTATTCAGAAAGCTGCTGCACTGCCATCTGCTGCTCTTACCTAGAAAAGCTTCCAAAGTTGTGTATTTGCCCTCAAGTCACTGATACATTGAAGTGTTTCACGTGATTCCGGTGAAAACATGGCAAGTGTCCAGCCATGTGACTGTAGTAGGATTTGCTTTGCCTAGTGCGACTCAGCCATAAAGGATGTAGTCCTTTGCAAAGTAAATACTATATGTCATAACTCTATTGTAGAAGTTTCAGGATGCAATTCTGGTTTACATGAGCACAGCTCTAGTCAATTTAGTGATGATGCTTCTCTCATTGCAAGGAGGTAATTTGGCACTTAGACTTGCTTCTTGGTCACTAAATACAGTTTGATTTAATTTCTTCCTGATGTTGCTCTCAGCATTTGAACCTCCACATCCCCACTGACTTTCTTTACTGGAAAATGGTCAGTATGGTTGTTATTAAAGTTTTAAATAATGTAAGATATTACAAGAATATGCATTCTTTTAAACTTCTAAAATATTTTTTGTTCCTGCTACATCTATCACTACTGTCAGTTTTGAAATGAAACTGTAAAATAATTTTTAAAGGCATTTTAGTAGTTACTTTGCTTTATTCTCTAGTACAGTTTTGCATAATTCTCTGACTGCCATCTCAGTGTTTGATTTGGCATCCAAAGATAAAATTGATCTAGCTTTATAATCATTGCTAGCAATCAAAATAATAAAATTGCCATTTGTACCTTATAATTTCATTGTGCAAGAAGCAGATCAGACTACAGATTGCTTTTTTAAAATTGCTGTCTCCTAGCTTCTGATAACCAGTGAAATGGTGCTTTGCTACTAGGATGTTTACATGTTGAGCCAGTAGTATCTACCCATTCTTAAGCTGAAGAATTTTTATACCAGTGTCCTCTGAAATGATTATTAAAAAAAAGATCTTCAATCCAGGTATCACTTTTTTCCCAGAAGCTTTAAAATTACTTTGAAAATAAAGATTTCCCGCTTATTCAGATAATTTGATAATGCAATTTTATACTGGTGTTTAGTTTCAGCTCTTATAGCTTGTTTGTATGTTCCAGAATTAAAAAGTCAGGTTGCTTAATGATCTCTGACAGATATTAAATGGTGTATAGGAATAAAGTTCTGTGATTCCTTTATATAAACCCTATAACTTAATTCCATCATTACTATTAGTATCACTTCAAATTCTACTGAATTTAAGTATCTCTGAATCTGCTGATTGTCACTGCAGGGTGTACTATTGCAATGACATAGGAGCACCTATCTTTATCAACAGAACAGTAAATCTTGTGAACATTTGTTTATACCAGATTTTACAGTGCAGAACTCGTTTCCCCAAGTTATGTGCATACTGTACAGTATGTAGTGCTGTAATTCTGTATTCTTACTGGCAGCCTGTCTGCCCTGTTGGCTGGGTACACCCGGTAAGAATTAACTGTACAATGTTTCCAGATTTTGGTCTGCTCAGTGTAGCTTTGTAACACAGGCAGTATGTATGTCTTTATTTTCTAGAGCTTGATGAAACCTCTATTTCATGATCGATTATTTTCCTGACTGCCAATTCACACATACTGGTTTTGGACACTGTATAATTGAATATGCCAGGTCTTAAATCCAGCCATTCATGTTTTCCAAGTACAAAGCTATTTCCATTTGAAAAACTGAAGTTCTACTTAGTCTCAGTACTTGGACACAGTGTTGTTCCTCTGATTTGAAAAGCAAAACAAATCAAATTCTGCAGCCTTATTTTAGCCACTGCAAAGAACTTCTGAAAAGAAAGTGCTGCTTTAACTGTAACTCAGTGTCTGTCAGTAGCCTGAACAGGGTAGTGGGAGGTTAAGGGAACTGAAAATAAAATTGAACTAGCAGTCTTTCTTCTTTCTCATCACTGTCCTGCCAGATTTCACTTCATGCTACAGACTGACATTGGAGTACACTCCAGAATCCAGAATGTAACAGACTGAAATATTGGCACGATGCACATCTGTTTGGCTTGGCTCTAACTGCCTGTTCCAGTTTAAGGAACTGGCAAGGCTTCTTAGTTCTCTTTTTCTCTGCTCTCTTCCTTGCACATGTTAATGGTTTGCTGGCAAACAGGCAGGAAATATTAACTGAATTTGCAAAAGCTACTTCAGCAGGATGTTAAATTAAATTAAGGTGATGCTAATGGCTTTAACCTCATGGCACAATGCCATTGACTCTTTGACCCTAATCTGTTCAGCTAAAATTAACAATGAATTTGCTATGAAAATCTAATTTCCAAGCTCTGAAATGCATTTTGCACTTAAAATTGTTTCAGAGATACTATTTTGATTGACATAAAAGAAGGTTTCAGCTGTCTGGGTTTTTGTGAATGACTCTAAGGCTGACTTTTAAGAGTTCACTTGCTCAAGGAAGTGAGGGCAAGAGGTGAATGCGGCCCTGTATATTTGCCAAGGGCATGGTCTACACTTCTCTTAAATCCTTGACACTGGAGTAGTTGTTAGTGTGCTGTCATAGCAGGATTGCGCTCTCAGAGCTGTAAGGTACTTCCTATAAATGGCAGTCTGTAACCTTGGTTATTCTGCAGCCTTTCTGAAGTGTTCAAAGATTTGGTACTGGCATCCCCTTAGAAATAAAAAGTAGAAAAATTTAAAACAGCCTCCTGCTAGATATGTACAAGGGAAACTTGTAGGGTAATGTTCTCTGAGCCCTCCCTTGGAATCAATAATGAAGGGATTCATAAGAACGAACTTGTTGGAAATAGTCCATTAAAACTTGGGAGCAGGTTTTCATGCAAATTTTTGTAGTCGTGGGAAATGCTGAACTTGAACAAGCTGAGTTTTGTAGCAAAAGCACAAAGGCAAAGGATTTTTTTATGTTGCACTTAGTAACTAGCATTGAAATTCTTGCTCCCAAGCCATGTGATGGCAGTAGGCTTCCAGATCTCTACTAAGAACTTGACTGGTAACGAATAATTAAGTGTGATACATCATTATTTGTTTCGCCAGACTTCACTGTTCATGTGGGCAAAAGGTCTTTGTAGACAGAAATGGGATTAGAGTTTTTATTTTTAACATTTCTGAAAAGGTGGTGAAATTTCTGGCATATTAATGTTCATGTATTTGAGATTTACTCTTGTATTTTTGCTAAGGCAGCTGCACAGGGTGAATGCTATTAATTTTCTTGCTAAATCTGGCTCCTTCTAGGCAGTTGTGTAGTCCTTTTAGGCAGGACCTGACAGGCAGTTGTGTAGGCAATCAGTTGGCAGTCCATGCAGCATGTCTGGGGATGTCTTTGGGAGCCATGCAGGGCTGCAGGAAGCCTGCAGTATGTGTCCTTCCGTGGTACAAAGGATTAAGCAGGGTCCAACAGATATGTGTGGCATATGAATTTCAGGATGTTTCATCTGTGTCCAGAAAACATTGTCTGTTTAGAGTTGTCTTAACTTATAAAATAGTCTAGATTTTGATTTGTTAATCTTAAGTGCCCTTAAATCAAACATGGCATTTTGTTGCTGAAACATTTTGTGAACTATTAGACAAGACTTGCTTTTTTCCTGTTTGAATAATTTCACTGAAAAATGTTCTTACCTTTTGCAGTATTTATATCATGGGATTGGTGCTGGAATGGATAAAGAATAATGGTGGAGCTGCAGCTATGGATAAACTTAGTTTAATCAAATCACGGATGATTTATGATATTATAGACAAATCTAATGGATTTTATACGTAAGTTGTTATGCTTTTCCCCTTGGTTTCAATATTTGCTACATAACCAGACATTCAAGAGTTTAATTGCAGTGTATTGTTAAAGTCACCTTTTTTGAGGACTCTATAGATACTATTTGTGCAAACCATTCACTTGGTAACTGCCCATGGATAAGTTTCATTCCAGTAGGAAGTTATTTTAACTTACCTTGTATAGATCAGTAGTGAAGTCTACTAAAAACATATTCTAAACTTTATAAAACAGGAGCCTAGGAGAAGAGTATACAAAAAACAGATACACAGATTCTGGTTTGTATGCTTACTGAATCCTTTGGGGAAATAGAGACCAAAACAGAGAAAATTGCCTGTAAGAAATTGTAGAGACCACTTTGCATTTTATTTTCCCTACCACCATCCAGGAGTCAAAGACTCTGCTTTTTCCTCTGTCAAGCAGAGCATTTTTATTAGTTAATTATGCTAACTTCTGAAACACTTTCTGAAATAAAATAGGAAGATCAGACCTCAAAATGGAATACATTTTCTTTATATACTTTATGCACAGTTTATTTTCTTTAGTTATTTTTGCTGGCTTTCCAAAGCAGATTCAACCCTCTCACTTTTACATAGAGTTGCTCTTACATTACATTTTTGAGCTCACAGGACCTATGTATATCAGTTAAAAGCTGATACTGTAATAATTTTAATACTTGCCAAGCTCAGACTACTAATTGACCATGAAACTGCAATATATTTTCCTTCACCTTCAGTGTAAAAGCAACAGCGTGGGCACCTAATTTACTTTCAAGTCAAAGTTAGGATAGGGCAAATTAAATTTGGATTTTAAATTAAAGCTGTCTGCAATCATAATTGGCAGGGATAAAGTTTCATCATAATATTTAATACATTCTGGTTATCCATGTAGTTAATGAGAACAGCTTTGCCTTTAGCATCACCATGATCAGGATTGTGATCCTACTCCAGAGAAATCCTGGGGGTTTTTCATAAACGTCAGAAAGCAAATGAAGCCTAGAAAAAAAACATTTTGTGACAAACAGAAATCTGTATCTGGCAAGTTGGTCTGTAAGGCAGTGAGTGGGAAATGCAATGCAAATGGGCTGGTAAATAGTCAGTTGGGAAAGCAGAACAAGCTTCACTAACTGAGCTGTGTGCAGCTTCCTAAGCAATACGGTTAAGACTGTGAATTTTTTAATTGTATCTATAAGTAAAAGGAAGACTTAATTTGAAGCTGCCTTCCCAGCTGTAACATGGCACTTAAATCTGTGGCATATATCCCTGAGTAAGCCATGTGACAAGCCATTCAGCAAATGGAGCCTTTCTTCCACAAAGTGCTCTGTGCCATTTGCAGTTTGTTTTCCAATGTCTGTGCACTAGCTGAATTACATCAGATTGCCTAGTAGCGACTGGATATTCCAAAAACTGTAGCATGGCTGCAGTAATTCAGATATGGGAGTGCTTAGAAGCATAGGCCTTTTTGAACATTATTTTCCTGGTTGAACCTGAAGTAGAAGATTTGCATAGGCAGATGTTATCATGGATCTTTTTTTCATCATGGAGACATCTGGACAAAGGAACAAGAGAGGAACTGAAAAGAATGGTACCCATTCTTTTACAAATAGCATAATAATAGCTATGAAATTCACATGCAGTTTATGAAAACTTACTGGTATTGAATGCCTGCGAGAATCTACATCACAGGAAAAAATAAATCATAGGAATCTGAAGGCTTCATATCTCCTTTATAAGTAGAAATGCTAAAAAAAGATATTTAAATCTTCTTGTCTTCCTCCATCATTTCTTACCTTCACAAAATAGTCAAAGAGATATTACACGTATTTTGAGTTTTCCACTTTGGATTAAATGGGATTTTAAGATATATTAAGGAGCTGTGATGCATCTCATGTGATGTTGTGGCCATGTATGAAATGCAAGATTTGTTCTAGAGATACTTCTTCTCTACTTCATGATTCCAAGTAATACTAACTTAGAAGATGGACTGAAATCGCTAACAGAAATTTCTAATGTCCATGAAAATTTTCTTATCCTGTGTTGTTATATTTCCTTTAGTTCTGTTTAGCTGAGTGTAATTCTGGTAGCACTTTAGACTAGTTGAGAAGTGTCAGTCCTTGAAGATAAAGAGGAGAAACTGCTTTAGACTTAGTAAAAATTCCCTCTAATTACCTCACCTATCCTAAATAACATTTCCTTTTTTTTTTGTTTTCTTTGATTTGGTCTGTATACAAGCCTCTTGTCTGTTTCTCTGGCATAATTTTGAGTATGTCAAGAAGGGTTAATAAGCCCTCCAGTTTACCACTTCCATTATTATACTTGGTTAAAAAAAGAAGATTTCTTTCTTTCACAGAAAGTAATGATTTCACAGTTTTGATTATGAAGGATTCACTTTGGTTCTAAACGTGTGATTATTCACTTTCTCAAACTGCATATAGCTGAAAATATAAATTTAGCACAAAGTGGATGAAGCATTACATTTTCAACCCTTACAGATGTCCAGTGGAGAGAAAGAACCGAAGCAGAATGAATGTCCCTTTCCGCATTGGCAGTGTCAAGGGCGATGAAGCCCTGGAAAAGAAATTTCTTGAGAAGGCTGTGGAACTTAACATGATATCTCTGAAAGGACATCGGTAAGTATTACTCAAGTATTAGTGAAGTGAATCTCTGTCCTGTGCAGAATAAACTGTTACTACAGTGGTACAGCATCAGGCATTGTGCATTGGCTTACCAGCCTTTCTCACGCATAAGCTGTTCCTCATACTGGTTTGGCAACACTTGAGAATAGCAGTCTAGAGATTGTAATCAGAGATTTCTGGTGTCTCAGCTGCTGCTTAGGTGAAGTGGTGGGCTTCAGAGAGCTTTATTCTTAATTCTTCTTTCTTCTGGAAATCTGTCTCTGTGCAGATGCCAAAGAAGATACCTTTTGAGGTCAGACTGTGTCAGTGTACAAAGCCTCTCAAGTGGCTTGTCTGCCTGGTTGCAAGAGTTCTTTCCCATGTTCAGTAGTGTTTGTGGGATTAGTTTTTTGATGGTATAGGGCTACAACTTTGGAGCTATACATAACTAGTAAATACTAAGCTTCTCTAGATTGCAGGCCTGCCTTGAAGAATTAAATACTGCTTCTCATGCACATAAATGTGAATTCTTTCCTTTTAGAGTAGGAATAGATTTAAATGTCTATGACTGCTAAAAGTGTCTTTTTTTAGAATATACAAAAATTTCCTGGTTCTTTTCTTTTCTCCTCTCCTCTCCTCTTTTCAATTCAGGTCTGTGGGAGGAATCCGTGCCTCTTTATATAATGCAGTGACTGTAGAAGATGTTCAGAAGCTTGCAACATTCATGAGAAGCTTCATGCAGATGCATCAGTCATAAATGCCCATGGGTTAGAGCCATGCTGCACATCTATGAAATAAATGCTAAAGAGTTTTAACATCACTGTGGTATTGCACAGCTGTAACACACAAGTTTTATTTTCTTTTAGTTCCTGTAGCAATTTTAGTTCACTAAATGGGATTGAGGCCCAGCCTTGCAATGATGTGGCAACTTCGGCTTTGCTGAAGGTGAGGATCCCCAGACTGATCATGATTGGTTCCAAAATTTGAAAATGTGTAGTTAAAACATTGTAAGATGCTATGGATCTGAGTCTGTTTCTTGCTTCCAGTCACAAGTGACTTCAGCAATGCCATCTTTGTAAACAAATTCAGGAAGCAAAATTTGTGATAAGCTATCTGTAAAGCTTTACAAATACTCTGTGTCTGCATAATGAAGCTAAACTAACATGGTCTCTAAGGGCATCTGGTTGGTTTATGGGGTATATTCCAACAGTATACCACCACCAGTAGTATTTAGGAGTTAACACCAGTGTTTCTAACTTGAGGATCCAGCCTTCAGACTACTGCTCCCATGCTAGAAGTACTATCATAACCATTGCAAGTAACTGTGGTTAAAGTCTGCAGGACTGGGCCTATCTTCCTATTAATATTTATTAGTTTAAAGCTAAGATTGAGTCTGATTAAATCAATTTCTAAGATGCTTTTTATTTCTCTATGCATTTTATATCTCTATGCATTCAACTCCTGGATTATTAATGCTATATTCCTATTTTGGAGCATGCATGTTTGCTGCTGCAAAAAATGTGGATTTAATTTGTTAACCTTGTGCCAGACTGGATTGCTGTATTCCACTCAATGTGCCTCAGATTTTCTCTGCACTGACTTTGAGCCCAAAGTGCAGCAGAATTCTTTGTCTGGTGTTTCTTAAGTGTTTTCCCTCTCTACTTGCTCCAGTATTTTTTGTACCTTTTCATTCTTTCAGTTCTGTAGCCTTTTATATGTGGAACTTTGTCCAACTGAAGTAAATAATAGTCTTGACTTCTCTGCCTTCTCCTGACAACTACAGTGCACTTTTGGTCCCACTTTCTTACTGGGTCCTTCTAGCTTATTGCAGACTTGGGTACTCTGGGCTAGAGAGGTCACTGTGGTTATGCAAAGATCTTCGGAAGATGTCCTGTTATCGAACCCTTGAGTTACTTTTTTTCCTTAGCTTGTGACTTTACTGCCAATGCCCATATATTGACCCTAATCTCCTGTTTTAACTTGTGTAGAAGTTATCTGCCACTATCAGAGTGTTTAGTGTTACTACAGCTGGTTTCAGACTAAACTCTTTGGCACACAATGGGGATTTTTTTATTTTTTAATTTTTATGTAACGTCAGTACAGTGGTAACAATTTATTAATGATAATGTTGTACTGTCCCTTTGTTGATGGAACCTCACGGCAAGTCAGTGGAATCTTCTAGGGTTGAGTTACATTCCTATCTGAAAAGTCATCATTTTAAGACTACTGTTTTGAGATTTTTGTCAACTTAGTGTAACTCAAAGTAAGTAAATTATGTGAAAAAAATAAAATTTAATCATATCATGATGTGATGTACCAGTGTGTTTGAAACGTTTTGCTTTTGTCACTTTCAGGATGAAAGTCAAGACTAATGTGTGTTAGAATTTTAGATTCTGGTATACTCCTTTTCCCTAAAAAGCAAGCTTCCCTCATGTATGTTTTATTTCTTTCCAAGAAGAATCGTTCCTATAGGATCCATGGAAACAAAAGTATTATTATGAATGCTTGAAGAACCCTTTTTGCCCTGCCAATTATGAATATCTAATTTGGATTCTATATGAAGTTTTTTAACTTTCTGAATTTTGCATACTTGCTTTCAACAGTAGTTCTGGCTTATCTCTTTCAAAAAACTAGTCAATCTTTCTATTTTATAGTAGTCTTGCATTTGTCTTAGCAAGCATGCTTTTTGTGTGTGCTTACAAAAAAGCTTGCACTGATTTGTACTGCTGATTCATGAGCCCAGCAAGAAACCTCTTGCTGCTTCTGAATTGTGCCTAGTGTCTTGTCAATTTTTTTAACCCAGTAAGGCATCTTGTCAATTTTTTTAACCCTGTAGAATTAGAAATAGAGTGAAGACTGCATTAAGCAGACAATGGTTGACTGAATATCAAGTGAGGGGCATACAGGAATACTGGGAATACAGAAGCATGTGCTGAATTAATTATTTACTTGAGGTTTGTTTCAGACTCATCCATGCAGCAATTCTACCCTTCCAAGCTGTTTGTCTGTATTGGGGTTTTGAGACCTCGTGGACAGCAAAATCCTGATTCTCCACATCAGATTGGTAGGAGGAATTTCAGCAACAGGTTGCTGAGACTCCTGATCTTTTCTTCTCATCAGCACTTACAAGCTGGGTCAGTAATTTCAGTGTTTGGAGGTAGGGCTCTTTTGGTGTGATATGAATACTCCTGAGACATTAAAAGGTGTTAAAAATAAAGAAAATTCCTGTCTCACCTGAGTTAGCCCATGTAGAGAGGTAATTGTAAGATGAGCTCTTTTCAATGAACAGTTCTTTCAATTCCTTTTCTAGTGAATCATCTCTATCGCCTAGCTCTTGTGTTTGATTTCACAAAAGCATGTTCTAGCATTCTCCTTTTTAATTTAAAAGTCCCTGGCCAGTGTCTTTCCCAGACCTGGCCTGAAAAAAGAAAGCTGAATGCTCCCTCTGTTTCTGCTTTGTGCAGTGAGGGGTGCTTTAGCCCAGGTGCCAACTGTCCATCAGGAAGGTACCATGTCCCAGAAATTCATGTCTGTTGTCCATGGTAGGAACTTCCTATGGTAGTTACCATCTGTAAGCCCAGTAAGAATTAAGTAAGAATTGGAAGTTTGGGTTGCCAGGTCCTTATTTAACTAGTAATTCTAGTGGAGAGAAATGATTCATACAGATAGCAGTGTGGGGAGTCCTGCTCTTGTGTCAGCTGATGCTCTATATTTTCATATGTTTTCCCGTTCAAATTAATCCCGTTTTTTCCTTTTCAACTGGAAACTGGCTTAATATTTTTCAATGCACCCAGAGATATTTGGATGTAAAAAGCTTAAGCATATTCCTGACTTTCAAGTAAGTGGTTGGAATGAAACAGAAATAAAAGACATCATATGCTGATGTATTAGTAGTTGCAAAGGGATCCTGAAAGTGTTATTAGGTCTGGCACTATACTGGTATATGTTTAATTTTCACTGTATTTCATTCTCTGGGTAGAAAATAAAATGAGGATGAATCTCTTTGTACTTAATAATGATATACCTAATTAAAAAGTGAAATGTTGTAAGGTTTTACATTAAATCAGTCACTTTTAATTGGAAAGAAGATTCCCCATTCCAGTCAGTAATTGGACTCTTGGTAATTTAAAACCAGGATTCACGATAATCTGTGATAAATACAACTACAATACAAATACAATACTTTTAGGCTAAAGAAACTACTAAGTTATAATTACCGATGAATTACTGAATGGTTGGAGGAGAGTGATCAAAGACATGCAAAGATAGATTTATTTTTTGTAAGTAGCTGAAGAATAAATGTGTATATGCTGTAACAAAACCAAAAGCTGTACAGTTTCTGAAATCTGAGAAAATTGGAGTTCTATCTTTATGCTATGCATAAAAGGCAAAAATTGTATATTTTTGTAAATGGATTAATTACAAAAGAGGTATGAAGAAATCATGTCAGAAAGGTTGAAATTTGCTGAACTATTATAAGAGAAATTGCCATTAAACTAAGAATTTTTAGTATAATGAACCAATCTAAGTATGATTAGTGTTGTAGTTCTGTGATGTAGTCTAAAGAGATTTGAGACACATATTGCTAAAACTAGGGATAGTAGTAACAAACTCTTTACTGTAAAACTTAGTAAATATTCTTCCATAGGGTAAGCAATAGTCTTTGGAATTGAAACAACTCTGAGGAAGTTTCAAACTCTGGTGCTGGGTTTTGTAGCTTGGCAAACCAGACCTAAAGAATTGGAAAAGCTGGAAAACTTAGTTCTGGACTGGTAGTGCCCTGTCAGTATAGAGTCACATTGGCTTTTCTTTCTTTCCAAGGCAGCCCCAATCATGCTGCTTTTGGACACATTTTTATTGTGAAGACATACGTCTGGCCTTAGTGTTGGACATGTTAATGCTTGTCTCAGTTGTGATTGTGCTTTGCCTGATGTCCCAGGACTGAGTTGTATGGTCAAGTCTGGTCTCTCTCTGAGTACTGAAATAGAAGGTTTTGCCTGTGGAGGTATTTCACTAAACCACCTAAACTGTACCTCATCCTTTTTGGTACGTCATGGAAGCTTGTCTTCAGTTTCCTAAATCTATCTGGTGATGTGAAGTAGTTTGGGGTAAGACAGGACATTGCTCTGGTGCTGTGAGGGGTCCTCAGATGTGGCAAGAGAAAGGGTGATAGACACTGATAGCAGAGCTATGTGCTTTGCAACTTCTGGATGAAGAACTGGACCAAGTTAGTGGTGAGTTATGGGCAGGGTAAATCTGGGTGACAGCTGGTGAATAGGAGGATATATTGCAAGGTTTAGAGTTATTTTTTATTAGAGCTATGTGTAAATATAAAAGAGAGGAATAGAAACAGAAAAAAAGCATTAAGAGTATAATACAACATTGTTATTTTGTGACCTGTCAGTGTACCAGTTAGAACCACTTTGAAGAGGTGGCCCTTTGCCTTTCTTCCCTACCCTCATCACCAAGGAGGAGTACTGCTTATTTTGTGGCTCCATGACTACTAATATGACCATAAGGGCTGTAGCAAAAACCTGGCGAGAACAGGAAGCAAGGCAGAACACACTTTTGCGTGTCAGTTATATATCAGGATTGAGCTACACTCTCAATTTCCCTGCACAACCACACAATGTACCCCCAATGTATGATTTACTTGATCTATATTGTAGCGATAGCTGCAGATGAACAAAATTCTGTATTCAATTACTTCTCTAAATCTCTGTTATAGTCGGAGGAGCAGTCCCATTGTGTTCCAGATGCCCACTAGCAGTGGTTTTAATTACAGCATTACTTTGAAAGCAAAGTGCTTGTTTGACAGCACTAATCAGAATCTTTAACTGGCAGTAGAGTATACATTTCAGTAAGTGAAACATAATCCACTGTATTACCACCAAACCTTTTTCACGCAAAATTCACACATTTGTAAGTGCAAAGTAAGGCAGAATATTACTTCTGTCCCTACTGCATTTGACACAGAAAAGACAACCACCTCCAGAATTGTGATGTAGCTCTCTGCCAAGTTTTGATTGGTTTTACATCTCACTGCTGCTTGGTAGATGCTCTGAACTACACCTGAATGGAAAAAAAACAACCCCCAAATTTTCCCCTTGTGACTAAGAAGGCCAATGGTGTGCTGGAGTGCACAAGGGAGAGCACTGCCAGCAGGTCAAGGGAGATGATCCTCCTCCTCTGCTCAACTCTGGTGAGGGCACAGCTGGAGTGCTGTGTCCAGTTTTGAGCTTCTCAGCTCAACAAAGACATGGAGGTGCCAGAGCAAGTTCAGTGGATGGCAACAAAGATGATGAGGGGGCTGGAGTATCTCCCTTATGAGGAAAGGCAGAGGGAGCTGGGCCTGTTCAGCCTGGAAAAGAGAAGATGCAGAGGGGACCTCATCAGTGTCAATAAGTACCTGAAGGGAGGGCATCAGGAGGGTGGATCTGGGCTTTGCTTGGTGGTGCTAAGCAATAGGACAAGAGGCAACGGATACAAATGGATACACAGGAATTTCCATTTGATATGAAGAAGAACTTTACTGTGAACTGAGTACTTGACTGAACCTGGAACAGATTGTGAAGAAAGGCTGTGGGGTCTCCTTCACTGGGAAAATTCAAGAATTGTCAGGGCACAGTTCTGTGCCTTGTGCTCTAGGATGACCCTGCTTGAGCAGGAAGGTTGGACCAGATGACCTACCATGGTGCCTTCCTACTGTATCCATTCTGTGATACATGTGTAAGGGAATGCATTCAAAAAATTGACCACAGATCCTTCAAATGTTAAAAGAAACCATGTGTAGATGAATATTACATACCCTTGTTTTATGAAGTTTTAGTTTCTGTTCTGACCATGTTGATTCCCATGATTTTATATATACCCTTAAATGTGACCTATTTATCCAACATTGAAATAGTTCCATGGTTATTCCACTGATACTGCTTTGGGGAGACCTTACTGTGGTCTTTCAGTATACAAAGGAAGCTTATAAGAAATAACAGAGCAAGACTTTTTGTAAGGATCTGTACTTAGAGGACAAGGGGATAACTGTTATAAACTTTATACTGAAAACATTAGGTTTAGATAGGTTAT
Organism: Aphelocoma coerulescens; assembly: GCF_041296385.1. Classification (NCBI taxonomy): domain Eukaryota; kingdom Metazoa; phylum Chordata; class Aves; order Passeriformes; family Corvidae; genus Aphelocoma; species Aphelocoma coerulescens. The sequence goes on from NW_027184085.1 coordinate 35,371,922, forward strand.
AAGGGAGATTTTTTTTTTATGGTGAAGGTGTTGAGGCACTAGAAGAGGTTGCCCAGAGAAGCTGTGGATGTCCCATCTCTGGAATGATTGAAGGCCAGTTTGGATGGAGCTCTGAGCAACCTGTTCTCGTGGGAGGAGCCCCTACCCACAGCAGGGGAGTTGGGATAGATTATCTTTGAAGGCGCCTTCCAACACAAACCACTCTGTGATGAAGCAGGTTTTTTGGAGAAAAACAGTGTCTTAGTTCAAGATTTGTACCACCGTCACTTTGACACCTTGCAAAATGATAGATGTTTGTGTGACAATTGATGCTCAGAATGGGATAAATGAATAGTAGGGGCAGTTCACAGCATAGAATCACCAGGGCTCTGCAATACCGAAATAACACGTTTAAATATTGAGCCAAATTGCTGCTGAGCATTGCTAAATCCTTACTGAAAGAAAATTAACAGCAGTGGAAGACTGTTGTGCCCAGTATATTTGCTTCCAGTTCTCACTTTCATAAAAATTTTGTTTATTTAGACAATTCACCTAAGGTTCTCATTCCTGATTGTAGAAAATACAGAACTTATATTAAGAGTGCTCATACAGAATGAAAGGCATTGAGGAATTTACTTAAAAGATCAGATGTCTGTGGATGTGATATGAAGCAGCACACACTTTGTGTGGCTCTCCCCGTATCTGTGAAAATTTTGCAAAAAGGCATCTTTTAAAGAAGTTTAGTTCTTAGGAATAAGACTGAACCAGAAGTAGAGAGGAAGTATATGTCTGTAGATTAATAAAACTGTATTCACAGAGGAAGATGCTGGAAAGACAGCATAAACAATTTGGAGTGTTGATACCCATTATCCTCTGTGTTAACCCCCAGAGAATGTGAAAGGCTCCATTTAATGTCTTTTACACACAAAGAATAACCTTGTATTTCAGTCTGATCTCAGTCACATTAAACCAAACAAACAGGCTAACCATTTAGAAAATGTGAAAAGCTGGGAAGTTCTCTGTCTCAGGAGATACTGATGGGAAAGATCCACAAGGGCAGAAAGGGGTCAGTGATTTACAGTACCGTGCTTCTCCTTTCTCTCTGCTGAAGTGCTTGCAAACACTCTGTGTGCAAAAGACATTGGGATGGAGTCCTACTCAGTATAAAGCAAATAATCAGTGTTTAGGTGTGAGTCAGTCTGGAAAATTCAACTCCAGGCAAGGTCATAAAGGTCAGAAAATGCATGTTTCAAGTCTTAACAAACTTACACTTTGCAGAGCAAATTGTAGTTCAGGTTGGGAAGAAATCTGTTTTGTGGACAATAGCTTAGCCCAATCCAGCTCTGTGTAGAGCAGAGGTCCAAGAATACAAAAGAGAGGCTGTTCGTAAGTTGCTCGAGAGTGACGTGCCAGATGAGCAGTATTTTACTTGAATCAGGGCATCACCAGAGATGGCCACAGCTCTGATGTGACTTGCAAGGCCTAAATCTCTTCTGCAGGTAACCGCTCTGTCTCACAGAAGGGGAAGATTCCAGTCTCCACAGGCAACTGGGGACAAGCTGGTGTACATCCCTGAGAAATCATGAGATCCTGGTACTGCAGCTTGGAACTGTGAAACAGAAATTTATTTCATTTAAGTATTTAAAGGGCAGTGAATTGGTTGTTACATGTCTGACTGATTACGTTTGGAGTATCTTTAGCCTGTGTCTTGGGGTTACTTTATGATGTGTATCCCCTATCGCTGCCCTATGCCCAGGAATTAATTTTGTGCCTTTCTATGTCTCTAAACTGAGCCTGAGAGGGGGGAGGAAAACCTGAGCAAAACTTTTTCAAAGCAGTTTGCAGCTTGTTCAAGGTCACACACAGATAGAGACTTCTTTTCAGCTGCGGCAGGAGAGCGAGGAAGCACCCGGCTTGCTGCTTTCCAGTCAGTTTCTGGCCAGTTGTTCAGCTTCTTTTTCTCCAGAGAGAGACTGAGTTGAAATTTTTTTCCTTCCCTGGAATTTCAGATTTTCTCTCTTTTCTGTGGACTGCTTCAACATCAGAAAATATCGGGAGGACTTTCCACTGAGCGCAGAGGGCCTGGCCCTAGGCCAAGCCCCAGCTCCGAGGAGACCAAAGGGAGAACTCGAGCACTTGAACACTTTCCCAGGTTTTTTCTCCACAGTGAAAGATTTTATTATTTAGCATTATTATCCTTTTCCCGGGTGTTTGTTAAATAAATAGTTTTTATCTCTTTCACTTTCCTTCGAGGAAAATTTATTTTTCCCGAACCTGGTGGGGGAGGGGTGGTGACCTGCCTTCTCTCAGAGGATTTATTTCTAAATTTGGCCAAACCAACACAGCCTGTTTTACAGATTATATATATCTAGCAACCCATCTAGAAAACCTGTGATCTAAGGGAGCCTATGGGTTGAAATGTCCCAGACTGCTGAGTGTTGGGGTTCCTTTGAGTTTATTCTTAGAGGGATGCTTACCTTATGAATTTTTTTTTTAAATCTGTAAGGGGTATTATGTTGTTTGAAAGTATGTCTCAATAAATCCAGTTCCTATATTAAATTTTTGCAATACTATTTAAAGCTCTGTTCTAGAAAGTGGTGATTATTCTCTGAAAAGAATATAATTACTGCTAAAATGTTGGATAAAAGAGGATTTTATTACCCTTATTCCATTACTTATGCTCATTTAAATTATTTGGATTGTTTCTGTTTTACATTGCTATTAAAGAGAACTGATATCAGATTGTTAGTTTTAGCACAAAGATGTGAAGCTACAGTGGAGAAGCCAGAGACCTCACTGGCAGTGGGCCTTGGTATGTGCTACTCCAGGCATATTCTGAGTCATGGCACTTCTTGAATCTCTTTCCTCATTCACTGCTTCAGTCAGACAGCTTAGCTAGCTGAAGGTGATGTGCTACTCATCACAGTATATTGCAGGATACTTTGCAGCTCATCACAGAGACAAAAACGTGATGATATGTGATAAAAAGGGTCCCAGAAGCTCAACACTCCTGCTGCCACTGTTTGTTCTATTGAGTGGAATACATGAGGACTAATGAAGGGAGACACAATCAGAACTTGGCTGGCCACACACTCTGTTCCATGCTGCGATAAAGGAGAAGGAAAAGTAATTTCCATTGGTTAAGGGACAATAAGTATAAGACACACTATTAATTACAGCTGTGCTATGACAAAATATGGTACCGTGTTTTATCATCCTATTACAAACCCCATTATTCAATAACAGGTGTTTAAGACAGAGGTAGTTAGGATTCACAGTTGAGACAACATTCTGAGCAAGAGCAGATCCAGCACTCAGACACTGAGCTGGAAATAGTAGCAAAGATGAGAGGAATTGTTCAACTCTTTCTGAATTCCAGAAAGAAAGCAGATCTCTTGGCAGTAAGGAAGAAGAGATGACCAGTGTAACTTAACTGGCAGGTTCCCATATGCTGTAGTAGGAGTTTTAGAAGTCCTTTCAGTGAAGTGCTCAAGCTCCTTCCCTAACCTTGGGCATGCTATATGAATTTTTCAGAAATCACATTGGTGGCTAATTTCCCCAGAGTCTGCCCTTTGCAGGGAGATAGATACAAGGCTAGGTGGCTGCAGTGTGGGAACGTGGAAGCTGACGAAGTGCAAAGGAGAAGGAATGAGTGGGGTGGGTGAGAAGTCATAGCTGGGGTACCAGTGTCCGCAAATTTCATTGCTGCTGCTGTTTGTTCAGCCCAGTGATCACAAGTTCAGTGCTCTTGGAGAGGTGTTGCGTTAAAAGCCAAAAATTTAGGTGTGTTTCTTCACAGAGCTGCATTAAGACAATGAGAATCTGTCATGTATCAAAGGGTGCGAAACAGACACTTCCAGCCGCATGCTTTCCACCAGCCCCTCCAGGGCTCAGGCAGCAGCAGACTGAGGGTCGTCCTGTAAAAAAAGCTGCTCTCCAGAAGTCTGTAGCCCTGCATCCTGGTGGCACTTTTGGCAAGAGCTGTGGAGCAAATGACCTGATTATTCTTTTGTTATTATAAGGACCGATGCATGCATTTTTTTCTTTTGTTTTCCTCATTCTTTCTTGATCTGTGACAACTGAGGATAAACTGGCCAAAGGGCAGATAGCTCGGCTTGCCAGCTGAGGGCCTTTTATGCTGTGGCTGCTGTTGTTTTGTGGAGAGGTGGATGAGTCTCTGTGTCCTGCATTTAAACTGTGATGCCCATCCTGTGCTTTTTTCCTTGGACAATAATTGAGAATATGCCATGGAATCACCCAAAGTCTTGAGTCTAAGCATATGGGCATTGATGTAAGATATCTGTAAATGTTTCAGTTCCTTCCTTACAACAGATAGCAACAGCCTGCACTGTGGTGTCCCTGTTACGTGTGGCTGCACCGCTCCTGTCACTTACTTTAAGGGGAGTGTTTGATGCTCCAGATCTGATTTTCCTGAGGTAATGCTGAGTGCTGCTGGAAGTGTAACAATTATGGTCTTTGTAGACATGTTATTACTGGTGGTGTAGATCTTTCTGATGCACCATGTTTTCCCATGTGCTGCATGATAACAACTTAAATTTTTTAAAATATAGTTTAAAAACTTACCCCTAGCACCAAATGAGCTAGTTCAGGATGGTCATTAATACAGTGTTTAGTGATAGAAAGTAAAGTCTGCCACACAGTTGTACCATGCTTCTGTTAATAGACCATTCTTTGTAATATCTTACCACACACATTCTTTTAGTTCAGAAATAAGTGGATATAAATTGAATTTATATGACTCTTGGAACTCCAAACCAGTTATCTTCTCATCCAACATATGGTAGCTATGAGGCTGAGAGATCGGATTAATCTGTTTTGATTTTGTTTCACTTCAAAAATAAAGGTCCCATTAACAGTTATGCATAAAGTAATTGTACAGTGTAGGACTTGTGACATATGTTTGGCCTTTCTAAAACTTATGAACAGAGCTACAGGCTACTGAGTTTACCATAATGCCAGTCTGTTGTGTCCCAGACCAGAGCAGGGAACTCAAGTGACAGAGCAGATAGAACTGATCTGTTCCAGGGGATATCTCCTCTTAAACAGAGACCAGCCTCAGGTTATCCTTCTCCGGTTTTTCCACAACCTCAGGTTACCCATCCCCTGTTTTGCAGGTTTATGCCATGAGACAATTATCAGATGTCTGCATTGCAGGTGCATGGCGTGCTGGGACATTTTTTGTGAGTGGGGCAGACATAATATGGGGCTGAACAAGTGTTACACTCAGAGAGTGGGATCTGAAAAAATCAGGGTGGAGTTTTGTCCTAAGGGGTGCTCTGCAAGGTGCTGTCTTTGTATCATGCTTCTTCCCGTATTAGGCTTTGATTTCCAAGTCCTCTGATTGTGTCCTTGTCACTCAGAGAAGGCATTCAGGATTTAGTCAGTTTGAAATATAGACTGAGAGTCTTAAGATGGACATGTTGGAGTAGAAATGCTGAAGTGGCCATCACTGTTACAAGGCTCTGGTTTGGTTTCAGTCATCCTTTTTTTCTCCCACTGCTGGAATTATTGAAATAAGCACCTGCTGCAGACAACAACCCAGCCCTCAACTTCACTTTCATGTACTACTCAAGGTATGTCTGTTTGATATTTTTTATAGAGCCTAATTCCTTTCTCTGCTGTCAAAGAGAAATGATGGCACTTGATTGCTGAAAGACACAGAGCGACAAATTTCATGTCTGATGGCTTTTATTAGAAGGAGAGCTCTCTTGAAAGTGGTGCTGCTCAGCAGGGCTAATTTAGAGTGACTTTTTCACACAGATTGATGTAACTCTTGTAATAGGTTTGCAGTGCAGCTTTTGCTGATGTTGTGGAAGAGCTTCCAATTCCTAGGCAGAAACTGGGGAGTGGGACAACTCTTTTGGAGAATCTGTACATGTACTGTGGTCCCTGACTCCCTGGTGTGGTACCAGACTCAGGAAATCACCTATTGTATATCACAGTAATAACATGAAATAAAATATTAAGGGATTTATCATCAGCTGCAGTCTTTTGCATTATTATTCTGTATCTCACCCTGCACAAAATGAGCTTCTGAGCCAAAGAAAATACTGACACAGTAAGGAAAGAATATAGCAAGGCTGAAACTGGACTTAAACAAAATTCTGTGCTTCAAAGCACTCTTTGCCTTTTAGAAATAATATGTTTATTTTTACCATCTCTACTATAGCTAAAAATAAGCAATATTTGGAAGACTTGCCATTTATCCCCTGGTTACACAGTCCTCTGTCAGTGCTACTGTTTATTTCTGATTCAATCTTGTAGTATGCCATAGCCAGTGATATTGAAATGCTCTAGAAACATTAATTAGGCATTCTAATAAATCAGCCTGATTGTTCAAAATATTTATAATATTTAATTGTGCCTGGTGCAACACCTCTTATAGATACACTCTTGAATGAATCCTTAGCCATAAGCAAACTAGACATTATCTCTATTCTTCATAGATGGGGTTTTTTTCTGTCAATCTTGAAATCCTTTAAAGAAGCCTCATTTTGTTCAATGAAAAATTAAAAGATAATATATATTTTTTGGCTTTTGGAGTTCATGATGAGTCTTGATCACATTTCAAGCCTATGTTCTTTGTAGACTTCTGTTATCTCTGACACTCTGTGACAATACATCTTACTGATTAGGTTTATGCAGTGTTTGTAATGATGTCCTTGTCCTGGCAGGAACGTGGCTTTTACATTTCTTGCTACTGTATTTCACTCTTAAGTTAGTGTCTGCCTCGGATGTATCTATCTATTTAGAAAATCTGACACCTAGTTATGAGGTGTAATAGCAAAGAAATTCTCTAGTGTGCAATCCCAAAATGTTCCTTTCTGAAATTCCCCTTCAAAAACCCACAATTTTTAGTTTTTGCTTTGTATAACACTTCTCATTGCTAAATTGCTAAATAATTAGAGAAAATCTGCCTTAAAGTTTCTTTAAGTCTCCTCATTCCATGATGTGTTCCAGCCATAATACCAGCTATACCTAGTGAATATGTCTGACTTCTTTGATAGCACTATAAAGCAGGAATTTTAGTTTTATTGCAAATCTCTCTGTGCATTTATGATGTCATAGTAAGAATAATTATCACATATGTAGTATTCTATTCATTTTTTTACCTTGAAGATTTCACAAGTATTTTCATATACAATTATATTTTTTATACAAATGCTTTAATTATAGCTCTTAGATATTACACCAAAAGGAACAGCTTGCGGGCAGAGAAGGAATTCTTTATTTTTTGTATGTGAACACAGGTTTTGCTGCATGCTGAAGAATCACTTTTGTTAAGAAGCACTTTGATGTCATGAAGTCTATAAATATACCTTTCACAATGAACTTAATGCTTTCCAGCAATGTGAATACTATTAAAAAAAAAAAAAAAAAAAGAAGCAGCATGTTAAGTTTTTAAATATCAGATAATAAGACAGAGAATCACCAAAATGCCAGGAGGGCAATCTGAAATGAGAAGGCTGGTTAGGAACTGGATTGTAATTTGGTCAATAAACCCTGTTTATGATAGTCTTCCAGCCACTAACTGTGTCTGCTGCCAGAGGAAACTGGGACTATTAACTTCCTCTGACTGAACCACAGGGAGAAAGCAATAATTTCTTTTACAAGCAGAAGGAAAGGTTCTGCTCAATAAAGAGCAATTAAACATTTCCTATAAAAAAGAATGCTCAGGAGACCTCATGCCACTGTCAATGTGGCTATCAAAAGCTTTCCTTTGGCTCTTTGAAAGATATTCTGCACTGTTTGTGTATTTATTACATCTCTGCAATTACAAACTTGACTGAAGACAAATTTTGTTGAGGTGAATGATTCCACTGAATGACTAAGGATCTAATGGATTTCTTTCTCATCCCAAGGGAGTAATCTTTGATGTGTTTTCAGAGATGAGAACTAAAGAGGTATTCTTATATGCTTATCTTGCTTTGAATGACTAGAGATGACTTTTTAATTATTCAGATAATTCTCTCTTTCTGCTTCTTTAATTAATTTTGAACTTTTTTTCTCAGTAAGATATTTGTTGCTTTACTATCTTGAATCAATTACCTGTTCAGGAAATTAGATTATCATGTGCTGTATAAAGAAATGTTTCCTTTTAATCTCCTTAGGCTACAAATATATTTTGGCGCTATTATTTCTGTTAAAAGATACTAATTTTGTGATCCTTGTCTGGATCATAGCATTCTGTGTACCACAAAAAGAAGAGAAAGAGCAGTCCTTTTTGCATGGAGTTCGGAATTGAACAGTAGTGAAAGATGCAAAAATAGCAGACATGGCTTCTAGCTGTAAGACGAACAGCCTGGGAAGAGAATGACTTCATTTTCATAACATACTGGCATCATTTAGCTGTATGAGTAATTTTCTCTTAAGGAAAAGGGTAATAAATTATTGCCAATTACTCCTTCAATTTATCATTATCAACATATAACAGTCATATCACTTTAGCAGTTCGTAAAAATGTGGTATTTCATGGGGTTTTATTAGTATCTGGATTGCTGTACAAAACGGCTTTCAGAAGAGGGAGTCCGCATCATTACACTGCTTCCCATCCATCACCAGCTGGCCATCAAACGATACAGGAGTAAAGCAAACAATGAAAATTACTGCCCACATGCTGGTCCTCTTTCCACCATGGTGTCAGCAGTAATTGAAAGCTTGGCTTGTCTAACTGCAGCTGAATTCATGCAACATCTACAGCCAAACAAAGCATTCATTTTACTGCTTAGTTCAAAGCTAATTCCCAGTAATGTTACTACTCAAGACTATTCTTGAGTGGTGGGTTAAGTACTTCAACACTTAAGCAAAATCATCTCTGAAGGCCAAAGAAAAGCCTACTTGACCCTACATTTTGTCTAAGATCATTCTATCACATTGCATTAGAAAAAGTATGTGACAGAAGCGTGGGAGCTCTTCACCCCACAGGCAAATCACCCCATCCGTATCTGTGTTCTTGTGACCTGCTTAGTGTTCAACCCCCTCAGGATGGGTTACAAATCCAACTTACATGTTGTTGTGGTTGCATTTACCTTCTGAATAGTAGAAAATGGAAAAGGAGGAAAGCAAAGATTTAGGGAGATGGAATATACTCAGATGCAAGTATGGTATAGAAGATGAGTGTTGAAAAAGCTGTGTGAACAGGCTTTATTCTAGCTCCTACACTGCCTTTCTCTTTAGCTGGGTAAGAAAAGGTTATAGTGAGAAATACTTCAGTGTACTCTCTATCCCCCCATTGGAAGGATTGTCAAAGCCATAAAACTAACAACACTATTTCATTTCTCCTTGAAATAGGAATGGTGATAACACACCAGGGTGATGGGTTACAACTTCAGAGAGATGTGTGCCATTCTGCAGAAGTCAATGAAGGTACAGGTGTATAGAAAATCAGATCACAGACTGCTGAATAAGAGAGAATTCCAGTAACTGAAAGAAAAGAAGGGTTTGAAAGCTGCTAATATTTTCTGTTAGAGCAACTGAGAGTTAGAAACTGGAGACAAATTTTGACTCCTCCTTTGGGTCAAAAATGTAAGCATCAGGTAGCATTTTAGAGTACAATCCCCAAAAGTTTTGTAATGATTTAATGTATGCTAATTCGCAATAATAGTGAGAGTGTGCAAATTGTTTTACATAATTATTGGCTATGATATGCCAAATTATTTGCAGTCTAGTGGTTAAAATAAAATATTCTTTGCCTAAAGATCTTTTTGTTCCATTCCTTCTTGTTTTACCAAACCAAATCAAGAATTATCTGCAAGGTACTTGTGACCTCTTGGGCAGGCAGGAAGGGGAAACAGAAATGGCGGTAAATATATTCAAGCTCTACAAAATGTCTACAAAAGGCATTTTCATTTTAAAAGCTATTTTTTAATGCTTTAAATACTTCTAGAATTGGATCATCTGCCTCAGTTTATTGGGAAGGAATCTACCAGGCTTGGAGGTGTGTGTGGCTGAAGCACATATGAACAAAGGATTTGACGTAAGGATTTCTCCTTTAGGAAAGACATGGACACTGAGCAGCAAAGAGAGATGGACGAGCAAAGAGAGATGGAAGAGCCATTGCTGATGGAATAGGCTTACAGCAAGTAAGAGACATGTAACTCAACAGGTGTAATTTTGGGGGTTTATCCCAGACTTCCATGAGATTGAAGTCATGGCTTTTCTTAAAAGTCTTTTTACCCCAAATAAATGGACAGTAGCTGTCCATGTGTGTCATTTTTTTTGTTGTTGTTGGAAATATTTGGAACATTCTTCTACAAATTTCTAAGAGTTCATACAAAAAGGTATCTATTATTTGGAAACACTTTTTCTACTGCACTGGAGGTTCAAATATTCAAGTATCAAATGTAGTGCTTTCCAAATAATGTGACTTGATTTGGAAATCTGTTCCCTTAAAGCAAAAGAGAAAGACTCTGGTCAACAGATTCCCTTAAAAAGGGGAACACATTCAGCACTAGAAAACTTAAAGATATAGCAACAAATCCCATACTAGTAATTTCACAAAGACAGGTATCTTAGCTGTTGCAAATATGAGAAAAAGGAAAATAAAAGGGAAATAGAGGAAAAATAAATGGGTAGGTTTTATATGACATATTTGAGGGTCTTTCCCAGGTACCAATATATTTCTTTTAAAGCAGTCTCACACTACTTAATGAGTGAAGCATAGATGTGTGTGTGCATCAAAAATGTACTATATAGCCACCTTAGCTCTATATATTCCCTTTGGAAATAAAAACAGGCAACTTTGCTAAGATATTGCAGAATTTAATAATTGATTAGTTTAAGATTTAATGGTATGTTTCATCTATGCATTAATCATTTCTGATGTTAATGCTTTTGAAAGTCATTGCTTGATGACATCATGTAAATTCAGCAGTCTGACAGTTAAAAGAAAGGTTTAGAGGTCTTGGATAAGTTTTTGCAAATTAGTATATTGCAGGTACCAAGAAATTTTAGATGCAGTATCTTAGCAGCGAAACGAAAATCAATCATAAATCACAAAGGGTCTGCATTGACTTTGTTGTTTGCCATTTTTTCTGCTTTTATAAGATGTGAGTTAGCCTTTATCTGGGAAGTATTTTCTTTATCTGAGAAATATTAATGTTGCTTTCCATATGACTTGGATTAAAAAAGATATTTTAAAACAGTGACTGTAAATATTTAAAGAGATCTTCATTTCTGTAAAATTCATGTTAACAGCAGTCTGTGAACACAGGAGGGAGACAAAGACTTGGTTAAGATAGATGCAGAGACGTGTTTAAAAGCTAAGCTTCGGGAAAGAAATGAGTAGAATGAGTACGGCTGGTGATTTACAAGTATTATGTTTGATTTAAAATAATATTTTTGTCATATGCCATATTGCTTTCTAAATTGCCCCCTAACATTACTTGGTTATTATTATTATTATTGGTGAGAAATAGCTTACCCTATTTCTTTTTCCTTTATTAATTGCCTCAAATGCGATAATTTCTTAGCCTATTTTTGAAAGCAATATCATGGATAGGATAGACTTCCCCTGTCTGTGCCTATAGCTAATATTGAAGAATTTTTGCCAACAAAAAAATTACATTGAATCACATAAAATTTATATTGTCTCTGCAGATTGTACTACTAATATTTGAAGTAAGATGCACTTACTCTTAATTATCTTGTTTTTGAAATTGAGCACCATTTGCCGTGTGTGTGTAGCATTTTGCAGTGCTTTCTTCCATTTGAGAACTCTTAGCGAAGAGCTGATATGACAAAGATTTTTCAAACTGTTTTCTTCCAAAACGTCTTGGCATAAAAAAATTAGCAAACCATGACGGCACCACTTTTACAGTCTTCTGTGGTTTGCAGTGAAAGCAGAGCTGGGAAAACTTGCTGGATGTTTGATAGCTGGGAACATAAGCCCTCTTTCCCTACAGGAGAAGTACAACGATGTGCCTGGCTTTGCCAGTGTAAGCTAGCCATATCTCTGAAAAAGCCTATCCAGAATCCATTTTCCTTGTACACATGAGGTCTGTCTGCTGAGATTGAAAGTCGGCTCATTTTTCTGATTGCTGATATGGTTTCCTACTTGCTGAAAGGTGAACTGAGACTTCTTACACTGGCCAGCAAAGAGCCAGAGGATGGACTTTTCATTGCAGTCCTATACTAAAGAAAATAAAACTGTCTGGAAGTGAATCCTATCAATTGACTTAGAGATGATGGAAAAGAGCTGGATATGATAAGGCAACAAAGTGATAATGTGGACAAACTTCGGAGCAGTAGGAGTAGTTTGCTATGTGGGCTTTACCAAGTTGGTTACCCTGTCCTTGTAATACTGTTTTTGTGGTTTATATCTGCTTACAACATTTTAAAATGAAAACACAAATTAATCCTTAACATTTTGGTATACTAAAAATGTGCAAAAAATAATTTCAAGGAATTAATACTTTAAGGTACAATTAAATTCAGGGGGTGCGGAGTTGAGTAAGTTCATCAGTACTACTCTGTACTCTAGATATCAATTCAATCCTGGATGATTTATATCCTTCTCTTAGACTCATAATCACCCAGCCTTCTTTGTGCTGTTATGAATTTTAACTAGGTAATCAACATTTCCAAACTGCATCAAAGAGCTGTCTTACTTCCACACGTGAAAGTAATTCATAGTGACAAGAAATATATAGAAATAAAATAAAGGACTACTCTACTGGACAATGAAAACCTCTTGAAACGTGGCTAACTTCCATGCTATTAAAAAGAAAATGCAAGCCAGATGTTCAGTGTATGTGTTTAGACTACACAGATGCAGCATCTCTGTGACTTTTAGATCAACAAAACAAACTGAAAGTAATTTTTTTTTAGTGTAGAGAAATTCACTGTACTCTAGCAGAACCATAGGATTATAAAATCATAGAATAATCAAATGGTTTGGTCTGGAAAGGACTTAAAGGTGATCTAGTTCCAACCCTCCTGCCATGAGCAAGGCTGCTCAGAGCCCCATCCAAGACCTTGAACACTTCCAGCGATGAAGCATCCATAACTACTCTGGGTAAGAGAAGCCGCATTGGGAATTGTTCCTTAAATAAGAACAATATTGATTGTAAATTGATGGTGGATCTGTTGAGCTATTTAATAACTATTGTTGCTGGAACAGTGCATACCCAGAGCCCATACCTTTAATATATGTAGCAAAATGAGTTCTCAGGCAGTCTGGGAAAGCTACTTGGGCTATGTGGCAGAAGCAGTACTGTTCTCTCTACAATGCTTTTTTTAAAATGAAGCAACTGCTTTGCCAGCTCTGCAATAGATCTTTGCTGGCAATAGTGGTTAGCATAGCACAATCTGCTGGAGTTTTAGACAGTTAAGTTCTGAGCAGCTAAACAAACTTAGCCATAAACAAGCAGGCAGAACTACAAGAAAACCATTGCACCAGAGGGAAATTTTACTAAAAGGTAACTGTAGACCCTTCCTTCCTTCCTGCCTTCCTGCCTTCCTGCCTTCCTGCCTTAGAAGTCTGCAGAATGGAAGATGATCCTTCTTTCAGATGGAAAAAGAGAATTCTGCCTCAAAACTCATTTTAATGTGTTCTAAAACTCAGTTAAGTACATGCACTGGTAATTCTTTTTTTAATAGGTAGGCTGGGAATGGAGTACAGCAGCTTATTCACTGACAGTAACTTTGAATCATAGCTTAAAACTTGGCATCAATATCATATTTGTGCGCTCAGTCTGAGATAGTCATCAGACACAAGGCTACTAGCCAGATTTATCATAACTTCTTGTGCAGAAGCTGTGTGTGTCTGTATTTGGTTGTCATTGTGAGGTTTTGGTTGTGGAGAGGCTACAGGGGTGGCTTCTGTGGGAAGTTGCCAGAAACTTCCCCCATCTTTGACAGAGACAATGCCAGCCAGCTCCAAGATGGACATTCCACTGTCCACCAAGACATTTCTAACCACCAATGAAAAGCACAGCACTGGGAGGGATGCTATGGCAAAAACGAACTCCATCTCAATGGTGGAGTATCTCAATGGCGTATACAATGGCGTAGTCATCATCAAGATATCAAGGATGGCCTCAGAGTCCTTCTGTTTGTTCATTAAGCAGTTGTCAAGGCAGTACTGGGGATTCCAGCTACATAAGTGTCTTAAGGACTTCATCCTATTTCCAAATTAAAGGAAATTATAGTATTCAAAGACTGGGACAGCAGAAGTGAAAGTATTAAATGAAGACTAGTGCTGTTAGAGAAGATGGTGGGACTAGGTGGTTCAAAAGGCAGGCAGACCCTTTTAGTCTGGGCTATTAATCCAGTGTCTGTCACTCTGCTCCTGTCACAGCATCCACTGCTGTCTTATGCTGTTTCCTGGGCAGGAGGGCTGTTTCACAGCGGTCAGGATTGAATCTGCTCCCAGAAAGAGCAGACTCCCAGAGGACCTGCCCAGCGACAGAGGAAATTTCTCTCACTAGAGGTGATAATGGTTCTGAGCCATAGCTGAGACAACACTTGACAAATGTTTAAAAAACTCACTTTGGGTAACATTAGTGCTTCAGTTTCTCCCTTTACTGGTGCTTAAGTTTCCTCTTCTTGTCTGTCACAGTATCTTTGGTGCCTTGTGGAGGCATGCTCACTGCGCTGCTGGGGTGCCTGCCTGCCTGCAGTTCCTTGGGGTGACTGATGAATCAAGTGAGTGCTGGAGGTATCTGTCTGTTCTGGGCTTCTGCCTCATAGAAAAGGGAATGAAAGGAATAGTCTGTGAATGGATATCACACCGAGGATGAGTGTGACTGATTGTCAAGATCACTGTCCCTATTCAGAATGAATTAAGATTTTTTTTAGGGCAGCACAACTAATCATGTAGAGTGAAGAAGGGATTAAGAATACTACTTTCTGCATCATAGCAAAGATACTTCATAATAATAAGCAGACAGACATCACGGCTGTCACATCAATATCAGTGATTCCATCATGTAAGCCCTGTCAGCAATATTGCCTTATTTAGAAATATATAATACTCCACACAGAGACTGCACACTAAATATGCTTGAGAAAATAAATAGTTAAAACAAATGCAGAGAGAGATAAACAAGAAGAGCAGATCATGTGTTAGCATTGATTTAGTAGTTTTTAGGTTTCAGCTCCCTGGGAAATGAACAAAAATTTACTGGTGTTAAACTGCAGACATACAGATACTTGAAGAGAAAAGACTTGTGAGGACCACAACTTTCAAGAAGGAATGAAAATGGGACTGTTCTCTAAAAAGGACTAAAAAGGATAAGGCTTATTTACAGTGTCTGGCACTGTAAATAGCTGGAACAACTATGTGACTACACATCTACTTGTTCATTTGAGCCTGATTGCACTCACAGTTATGATAAAAGTTGAACTTCTGTGTGTGTAAGGGAGCTGCTCGCAGGTCTTGATTCTAGAATATTTGGTGGGTGAAACAACACAGATGATGACAGAAAGGCCATAGCTCTCTGAAGGCCCGGCATATTCATGTCAGAAGGCCTTCCTGTGGTTCAGGTGGTGAGGGGGATAATGTCAGTAATTTCCCTTAATTTGTTAATGTTTTACTCATGTTTTCTTTGTATCTTCATATGTTTTCCTGTACAATGTCAGTAGAAGAGGGAAGGCAAAAATTAAATGAAGACAAGAAAGCTATGCACCTAATTTTTAGAAGGAACTTTGCGTGCTTGTGCACAGAGAAAGAAGCAACTTTGCAAGTACTGAATGTTACCTGATATTACTTGGAAGGACTTGTTTTCCTGTACAAGTGGCAGAGTTGCACTGTGAGCCCATTTTAATAGACTGACACATCCTTAACATATCAGAGTGGAAGCTTACTGAAAACTTGAAGTTATTGACTACTGATGTATTAGCATCATCTGTACAAATTTTACTACGTTTCTACAGATACAGCTTTATAATTAAAATATTTTAAAATATTAATTAAGTTTATGTATGAATTACAAATATTATTTCATAAACTTGCTGGCCATTTTTAAAAATTTCAACTCTTTATACCATGTATTTCCTTTAGACTAAAAATGACTGAAATAAAGCAATATCATGCAAGAAAAGATAGACTCAGAAGGACTGGTCTGAATGAGATAAAAAGGGAAAAAGGAGCTCTGCAATTACAATTGACAAGTTGGTTTAATATCCAGTGAAAGCAGAATGCAATTCAAGAGCAGCTGGATTAATTAAGTAATATGGCAAAACAAACCATGGGTTATTATCATTTTCAGTATGCCCCAGGACTTAGGGAGGCCTGAGGGCTCAGAGTTCAACTTCTCTCCACACAAAAACTGCTGATATCTATAATGAACGTAAGTGTCAAAATATAAAAAAAGTATTCTATATAAGATACATAAGTATATATCTGTCAGATTTTATACAAAATACAAAGAAGGTGTATTTTATCTCATAAATCTTATTATGCGAATATCTTATCTCTCCCTGTATATACAGGATATATAGGTAATAGATTGCTGTGATTATGAAATGCAGGCTAAAAAAAAATGGGGAACAAACCTCAATGTCTAATGTAATCAAAAATAAAACAATCTGAGGAAAGAAATAGGTAAGTGGTCTGGTGGAAGTGAGCGAAATAAATGATGTGACCCAGTTTGCTTTTACTGGAAATCTGCTGCTGCCTGAGGCATTATAAAAATCAATCAGACAGGTGAAAATAGAAAGTGAATGACCAATGGATGATTTAACAAATTTTTAAAAGTTTAATAGAAAACCTGGAAACCCTGAAAATGATTCTGTGTAAATTCACATGCCAACTGCAAAAAGACACACAGATCACGTCCTAGACTGACAGACTCTTTTGAAAGTCCCCTGCAGCCAGGATGTGCAGAGTAAGAGTTCTCACTGTAGTGCAGCGTGAAGAACAGTGCAAAAGAGACAGAGCCTTGTTATTCTGTAGAAAATGGAAAAAACTCACTTATCACAGGGAAATTAGGTATAGCAAAGTTTTGTTAATTACAGGGCCAAATTTCTTCCCTGATTAGAAGTTGGTCTTGCTTGATTTATTGCAATGGATCTGAATGACTGATAAAAGATCATCAATTTGTGAGAAACCAGTGGATTTGCATTAATTTCTATTGACAGATGACAGTGAAAAGCAGAATGATCAGAAGCATCATGACACAGGTTTGAGAAGGATGCAACTGTTGATGCGATGGGCATTCCACAGGTGAGTGTCCAGGAAGTACTCACACTGAGCAAGTCTTGAGGCAAACCTGCAGGCAATGTTTGTCTGTGTATAGAGACCGTGAGCACAAGTGGTAATTTTGTTCTTCCTGTCCAGACTGGCAACTGCCCAATATTGTCTTTCACTGGACAATAAACTGCGGATCTGCTTGATCTGCTGATGTATTTGGAAGCAGGTGGGTCACGAGTACTCAGGTGGAGGCTGACTCCCAAAAGAGAGTGACCGGAGAAAGCTCAACAGTCCCTACAGCTTTGCAAATACAACCCTTGACAGAACGTGTAAAGGTGAGGACAAAGGGGAGCTGTGGCAGGTAAACTGGTAAGTGACAGTGAGAAAATCTTTTATCAAAGTGTAGACGAAAGTGATCAGAAACCAGGATTTCAACAACTGGCTTTTTGTAAAACCAAGATAAAAGCAGACCTGAAAAGAAAAGAAAATATCTGAGCAACAGTAAATAAGGCCTGATGGTGTCCACAGACAGACGACATGAACAAAACTGTGCAAAACCATGTATTTCCTTTCAGAACAATAAAATAAAAAATCATACCAGTGATTACTAATAGAGATAGGAATCTGTATGAAATGTTGAAATGTATAAAATGTCCTTCAGTAGAAAATGAGCACAGCTTGACAACTATCATATTTCAGACCTGAAAGCATATGAAATGAGTAAAGACAGAGAGACAGTTCTTATATTTTGAGGAGAAAAGTTGTACTGAACAGAGAAGAAGGTAATCGGTCAAAGCAATCAAGGAAAGCATCAGAGCAGGAAGTTAACAGGTTATGCTTTGGAGCTGGTGAGTAAAAACCAGCTAATATCAGAAATAAAGTTAGCATGGAAGACCAGTATAGTAATTCTGCTGAAATAGATGACCTAAATTAGAACATAAACCTTAATTGCTACATATTTGTAAGTACAGTAGTGAAAGTTGTTGTTTACTGCCTTAATAGGTTAAACCAATGTAATTTTGTGTTAAATTACTACAGTAGGTGCAGTCCTGCTGGCATGAAATTGGTGGCAATGCTGTGAGAGAAGGTTTGAATTTCTGAAAGTAAGCACTAAATCTCAGAGAACCATCCCAGCCTGGGCTCTGTCCCAGGTAATAAGGTAGCAAAAAATTGTGTCTGAAGGAGGGTCAAATATAAACAACAGTCCAGTCATTACACTGCAATAGGGAAACACAAGGAGCATATCTGTACCTATGTATGCATAATAGGAACTGTGTTCTTTATAGTCAGTTACATTCAAAAAGTCATCTACATATTCAGTCCTAGTTTGATATACATTACCACTCAGCATATATGAAAAAGCACTTGCAGATTCAAGATGAAGAACATGATGCAAATTCTGTTTTCAAATTTAGAAATTCAGCATAGGACTATCTTCACTTGCACATTTTAAGCATTTTAAGCTTTCAGTTCGTCTCAAAATAAATGTGCCTACATATGCAGTGTAAAACACATATGAAGATAACAGTACATCTTTTTTTGGATTCCAAATAGTAAAAATGCCAAATGTTCACATATGTTGGCAGAATGCTTTATTATAATGGTGCTTATCAATAGAAATCAAATTAAAATAAGATTTGAGGGCAAGCTTCCTTGAACAAGAGTGAGATAGCTCTTCCACAAATCAACAATTTTGGTGCTGCTCTCTTCACTGTCTAGTCTCACAAAAGAAAGTCTTGCTGAACACACACTCTCCCCTAAGTGAGACTGTGAAGATAGTGCTGCCACTCTCCTTTCTAAAGCAGCCTGAGAGCACTGCATGGTTGCAACTCTGCCAGAGACAAATGAACACCAAGGTGATTAGAGGAAAGTATATGAATGGCTACTTCAACCTATTTAATAGT
Source organism: Aphelocoma coerulescens (assembly GCF_041296385.1). NCBI lineage: Eukaryota > Metazoa > Chordata > Aves > Passeriformes > Corvidae > Aphelocoma > Aphelocoma coerulescens. Next base: position 35,390,960 of record NW_027184085.1, read on the forward strand.
TTATAATAAATTTTATTAAATTGAGAATTACCAATAAAAACAGTAACAAGAAGAATGTGCACTTACTTATTTAAAATACAGAGGTATACTGTGATCTCTAGTTTCTGTATGATGCCATCATGCAAGAAAAAAATATCTGCACCATGAAATATCTTATCTCTTGATGTGTTCAATCCTCTGCTAATACGATTCAATATATATATATGTCTTTGTGCAGTTCATCTGCTACACAGGATCACCCAGGAAATTATTCCCACATATGATTGTCAAAATGTAACCAGTGGCCAGAAAAGGAGAATATCTTATTAAAAGTTTGTTCTTCAAATAACATCTCAGAATGTAAGCAGTACCACAGGCCAAGACCTTTGACAAATTTCGGAACAGTTGTAGATGCTCTGTACATATGCCTCATTTAGGTATGTTTATAGACGTATTTAATTACAATGCCATGTCTGTCTTCTTCTAATGCAGAAAAAGCACTCAGATTGGTCAGATTCCTCTATTTAGCTTCTTCTGAAAAATACAACTGGAAACTGATGAAGAGCTGTAAAACTTAGTATGCATTGGCATGGAGGAATTTCACAAGTAACTGTATTTACTGTTAATGGATTGCTGCTTCAAAGTCAGCAGAATTTCAGAATTGGCAGTAGAAAGTAGTTAAATGTCACAAAGCACACAATATGGGACAAACAGTGGGTTTGATTATCTGCATCTGTTGCATCCTCTCCAGTGAAGGTTTCAGAAATTTATGCAATTTATACACATATTGCTGATTTGACACAATACTTCTAGACTTATAGAAAAGCTAAGATGTTTATTGTATATCACTTGATTTCAAAGTAAAATATCCCAATGAAGATTTGTAAACCTAAATCAGAAGCCATCCAACATCTCAATAATGAAGAAACCTGTATTTACCTTGCATGTTGTTTTTGGTGCTGCAAAGCTTGTGAAGAGCTTCATAATCCAGATCTCTAGGAGCACTTTGTAAACAAGAGAAATGATAGTGGTGTCTATCTGATCACTGGGAGCAAACACATCAACCAATCTGTGCAGCTGAAATCATGTCTGAAATACCATGTTTGTCAAAAACGAAAATGAAAGGAATAAGATGTGATGGTGTTATGGTTATGTTTTACCCGGCTTCTATTTTTCCTACCTTGAAGATTGTTGGTCCAGTAGGAAAAGTTGTCCTCTGCACAAAAATGTGGATAGAGTTGAAATATACCCAGTGGGCCGAATTCCCAGTACTCCTGAGATAAAAAAGAACAGAGAAAAGCAAAATGAACGGAAGTAATTAGAAACCTACATCATTAATTTAGTACAGCTTTATGATCTACTGTTTTAAGGTCTTATATCACCAGCTGCTTGCCAGAGACACAGTCACAGAAAAAAGAGAAGCAGCTTGCATTTTCTATCATTCTCACTTCTTTTAAATGTGGAAATCTGGCAGCTGTGACCATCTAGAATGTTTATCCTAGTACTTCCTTTTTTTTTCCTGAAGTGGATTGCTAAGGAAGACCTGGTATTTTGGGATTCTGAGATTTGTTTTCCTCCCACCTAGAGATGGGGTTCTAGCTTTGCTCGCCTATAGGTGACAGCGAAGCTCATAAGGTCTCAGGCTTTCAGTGGAGAAAGAGGTGGTGATTATTTTGTATGTGGGGCTAGAGATCAATTTTAAGCATTCAACCAATATGTTTAGGTAGCAGTTTGGATTGTAAAACCTTTGGCAGAAGTTCTAATTGTGGCAGCTGGGCAGAAAAAGATCTGTATTACTGATTGCATGCAGCACATATTGGGCTTATTTGAGTAGCAGTATACAAACTGATGTATGCTTACTAATCTGTTACACTACCTCAAGAACACTTTCATCTTAACATAAGGCCCTGAAAAAAAGTCACTGCTTTCCAAAGATCAAAGTTGGTATCAGTAAAGACTGATATTCTCTGCTTTTTTAAAACAAGTTAACACATCATCTGAATTAAAAGTCCAGCCTCTCCATGGGAAAATACCTACAATAAAGATTTTGTCTAAAGGATTTAAATGAAATTGCTTTAGTAGGTATTCTTTCAGAGGGAAGGGGAGAGCTTACCATAGGTGTAAGAAGACCTTCATGATAAAAAAATTCTATCAGATACTTTATTAATAATGAAGGCTTTCAGAAATTCCAGCAGAGGACATAAGATGTCTGTATAGGAAATAGGTTCCTTTCTAACACAGCGCCTCATGTGTGCACACTTACCCACTTATTCATTATTTTTTGATCTGTGGTCCATCACAGCCCAAATTTTGAACAAGGATTTTTAAAGCCACTCTTAAAGTAAGCTGCATGAAATTATTTAGACTCTTTTCCAAACCTCTTTAAGAAATACCTAGGACACCCTAAAATTTCTGGGCACCACCCCCACCCACCTCATTAGAGTGGAGAAGCAATTTTGAGGAGAGAAGTGTGCTAAAAGTGCTAGAAAAATCTGCATGCAAAGACTGGTCTCCAATAATTGGCAAGTAATAAGAAAGAAATCATCATATATGTACAAATGGCAAACTGTGTCATACCTCAGCAATATGCTTCTTAGATATGATTGAGCATGCCAGTTCATTTTCAAAGCAGTAATTCGAACGGTGTAAAGGGAGACCCATTTATTTGCTTCCTTCCCCCCTCCACCCTCCTCCAGCAAAAGACAGAGCATTAGTTAAAAAAACAAATGAAGGAAAATTCCCCAAAGAACCTTAGAAAGGAACAAGAAAAACATCAATTGTAAACAGCGGGTGGGTCTTCTGACAGGCTTTGTTTGCAAATGATAACAATTACAGGTAATTTTTCATTTCAATTGGAAGAGCAGATACAAAAAAAAAAAAAAAAAAAAAAAGAGAGCAAGAGAAACAGAAAGCGAGTGAGATTTCCCAAGTGCCTTATTCCCTCCCAGGTCTACAACCTAACAGGAGTGTAGAGAGCTCGGCAGTTTCTTCTTATTCCATTAAGTGAGATCTAATTGTGTCTCTTCTGTCTGTTGGCAGATGCGGTTTCTACATAACAACAGCCCAGAGACAGAGCTGCCTGATTAATGCCTCCAGCTGTCATATGCCCCATTATCTGTGCATTTGCATAACTTAATGGTTTAGGACAGGGGAGAGAGGATGCTTAATTTAATGTTTAGCAGGCCCTTGATAGCTGAATAATTTAAGAACTGTCAAGGGAGGTCAGTCCTACAGCGATTCAGCAAGACAGCCGTGATTTCTGAATATCATTAAAATCCTTACTTAGGATAATTTGAGAGAAAAAAAAAGAAGGGGAGCACAGAAAAACAACAATGCTTGAGAGGAGGCCCGGCTTTTCTGTTAACCATTCCTTTCCTGAAGATTAGGAGAAAGACTTGTGGAAAAAACCCCATCAAATCATAGCATGGACAAGAGAGAAAGGGGTTAACCCTATGCAAGCTCTCTCTTTCTCTCTCTCTCCCTCCCGCCCTCCTTCTCCCCCACTCCTCCCCCACCTCTCCTCCCTCCCCTTCTTCCCCCATCCCCCAGTCTTCTCACAACTGAAGGGTGGAAATACAGAATTTTCTTAAATTCATTTAAAAGCCCAACACGCTTTGAATACGAAACGCTCTCGGTTTCGCTAGATGCTAATGAATATTATTAAGCTAATCTTCCATTTGTTTTCTAATTATGTGTCAGAAAGCACCTGCAGTGGCAGCTGAGACAACTGCCAGGGTGCATTTATTTATCTTCCAATCTTGTGTCTACTGACCGCCTATAGCACAGAGTGATTAGGATCAAATAAAAAGGGATATAAAAAAAATCAGATTTTTTTGCAGGTTGATTACTGTTCTTTTCCAAGTTCATTAACTTCTGCATGACATTTGACTCTATTTTAAGAACTGATAAAATGGAGTGTGAGGCATTCTGCCTTAATACAAAAATGAATGAAAGAAGTAATCTGTGGCTGGACTGATCCACCCACTGTATTGGCTCTGGCTGAGATGAAGCTAATTTTCCCCACAGCAGCCCTTTTAGTGCCGTGCTTTGCACCGGTGGCTAGAAAGGTGTTGATACCACATGAGTGTTTTGGCTACTGCTGAGCAGTGCTGGCACAGCATCAGTGCAGGCTCTTCAACATTTTCCCCCTCACCAGTGAGGATGGGCAAGATGTTGGGGGAATACAGCCAGGGCAGCTGACCCAAACTGACCAAAAGGATATTCCATACCATATGGCATCTGCTTAGCAATACAACCTAAGAGAAAGAGGGAGGAGGGGAAGTAGGCATTTGTTATTACTACATTTGTCTTTTAGTGCCACCACTATGCATCTGGAAGCCCCACTTCCTGGAAAGTGACTGGACATCATCTGCTGATGGGAAGTAAAGAATAAAACTTTGCTTTTCCTTTGCTTCCATGCACAACCTTTGTTTTCGCTTTATTAAACAGCCTTTATCTTGACCCACTTTTTTTTTTTTTTTTCCCAGCTTATTTTCTCACCCATGTTCTGGTGAGGGCAGGAGTGCTGGAGAAGCGTGGTGGACAACACACATCCATCTATCCATCCCACCACGCCCTGTCTATTTGGTAGACAAATCAAAGACTCGCACAATGAGTCATGGATCATAGAATCTTAAAATAATAGAATGGCTTGAGTTAGAAGGGACCTTAAAGATCATCTAGTTCCAATGCCCCTGCCATGGGCAGGGACTCCAATAGACCATGTGGCTCAGTGCTCAGCCTGGCCTTGAGCACTCACAGGGATGGGGCACCTCAAACTTCTCTGGGAAACCTGTTCCAGTGCCTCACCACCTTCACAGGGAACAAGTTTTTCCTAATACCTGATCTGAACCTACCCACTTTCAGTTTGAATCCATTCCTCCTTGTTATATCACTACATACTCTTGTAAAGAGTTTCTCTCCATCTTACTTGGAGGCTCCCTGTGGTGGCCGGTGAGCCTACGTTACAAGGGACAGACAGTTCTCAGTAAGACAAGTCCCTAGTGCCAAAAGAGCCACCTTGGGTTAGGGTGACCAGAAGGGCTTCTCCCAGGATGCCTGGTTCTGTTGCGGTAATCTACCCTAGTTCTGTTTGTGGTTAGCTGTTGGCCCTTGCCCCTTACCACTCCCCCAGGCCTTCCCCATTGGTCCCCATTCCCTAGTCCTGCCTTTTCCCCGCCCCCGGGTAAAAGCCTGAGTTCTTCCATTGTTCTTGTCTTTGCCTTTGCCTGGAAGGTTCAGAACCTTCCACAGTGTGGAAGCAATAAATGGTCCTGTGGGAATCCATGCAAAGAACCTTCCCATCTCTTTGCCGCCGACCATATCACTGAAGCTATCCGTGTGTTTGTGTGTGCATGCGTGTGACCCCAGAGAGCCAGGGAGGGACAGTAATATCTGGCACCCGGACGTGGATGGCCTCGGATCGTCCCCGACAGCATCTCCAGCAGAGCTTCACCGCTGGAATCAAGTTGCCTTTTGAGCAGCCATTTGCCCTGAAGGAACCTCTGAGTTTTATCAGGGGTCTCGGAGGAGAAGACCAACAACCTTGTCGGGAGAGAGAAGACTGGTCTGAGTTGGTGGACCACCCCTGAGACTTTTATTTGACCCTCTAGTGAGCAATATTTGACCCTCTAGTGAGGATACTTTTGTATCCTTTTCTGTTAACTTCCTTTTATTTCGAGGGTTGGGAAGAGAGAGAGATGGGGGCTGAGTTGTCCTGTCTCCTGCGGGAAGCTTTTCTCCCAGTTCTAAGATTTTCATTATACTAGAGGGAAGGTTTAAAACATTTTGTTCACTGGTTATTTAAGCAGTGGTTAGTTGAGTATTTAAAGTGCTTTGTGTGCTGGTTGTTTACATCAGGAAAAGGTTATTTGCTTTACAAGCTAGCAAAAGTTGTTGAGCATATTGGGGAACAGTTGGGAAATGTTAACCCCATTTCAAAAAAGCTTTTGCCCCTTTCCTCTTCCCGCATTCCTGATTCCTCTGTCCTACCTCAAGAGAAACTGGGAGATGGATTCTGCCAGATGGCCTAGGGGTGCTACTGACTCTGTGCCATCTCCAAGTTTCTTTTGTTCCGTGCCCAGGATGGCGATGGACAGGCGATCCCAGGTTCCTCCCCAAACCTCTTCCCTGTACCCACTTTTTCCACTGTACCCAGTTTTTTCCACTTCAAATTTGCTCCAAGATGGTAGCAGCATGGCCAGTCGCGCAATCCCAGCTGCTTCTTCTATTTTTAATTCTCCCGCCTCCCCTCCAATTATACAAGATGGCGGATGACACGTGGCAACAGCGCCCACAGGGGCTGCCCTTTCGCATTTGCGCGGGCCTCCTCCTCTGCCGGCTTCTGCCGATGTCACTGCCTGCGGCCCCGCCCATGTGTCAATGGCTGTGTTTGCATCGGGCCCCTCCCCCTCCTTCAGGAGCCCCCTCCCAGCTGCCAACTCCGCCTCTCCCTCCTGTGTCCCTGCCCCCTCCATCGGTGGCTCCGCCCATGGGAACCAACCCACTCCCAGTTCCCACGCTGCTGAGACTGAGATTGGGGGTGTGACAATCAGAAAGACTCGGGGACACTTAGGGACAGCGGCATCTCTGCGTGTACTGCCCTGGTCTCCTTCCCTTTGCTGCCCAGCCATAGTGAGCCTGCGAGTGTGTGCACTGGAGTGCTAAGCGCTGCGAAGGCTGCTGCAGGAATGCTGCGCCTGCACCTGCTTCTGCAAAAGAGGTTAAGAAGCCCTTGCACCCGCCTGCTCCGAGCCTTGTGACAGAGCGGCCGCCCCCGCCAGGCTCAGCCTGCCCCTGAGTGTTGGCTCTGCACCTCAGCCGAGCTGGCTTCGAGCTCTGGTAGCCACAGTAGAAACCGCGGGCGAAGCAGCAACGAACCCCCTGCAAAGCCCGTGGCACCTCCTGGAACCTTGACCCCGGTGGGTTCCAACTGCGGCTAGAAAAGCCCCGAGCCGAAAAGGCGGCACTTGGGGACTCCCTGAGAGGCCTGAGATAGCCCCAGAACACTAGAGACAGAGGGGATCTAGTGCCCTTTGAGCACAGCCTGGAAAAGTGGCGGCAGCTGTGGCAGGTGATACAGAGGCCTGATCCTGCCGCTCTCAGAATCGCTGCTGGCGCCACAGCAGAGAGGCAGCAGCTGCCAGCCCCCACAGGGAGCCCTGGGGCAGTGGCCAGCAAGCAGCATGCTCAGCCCGGACGGAGGGCTGCCAGCCACCCCCTTCAACCCCCTGACCGACGCCGGACCTCCCTTCCCCTGTGGCAGCTTCGGTGGGGTGCCTTCCCAGCCGCTTTTCTTTCCCATCATCGCGGCCGCAAAGCCCGCGACCCGCCACCCACGTGAGGCAGAAATTAGAGAAGGGGTTTATTCTTGTTCTCAACCAAGTGGACCTGGCGTCCCCCGCTGTAGCAGTGGGCTGGGGCCAGCTCCTGGGGGGACGCTTCGCCCCAGCTCCCTCTGCCCGCCCCAGCCGCTCCTTCACCGTCGCGACGCTCCTGGGCTGTGCCTCCCCGCCCCCTCTGGCTCCGCTGCTGCTCTGGGAATGCCCCGAGGCTGCCGAGCCGCTGCTGCTGCTCTGCACCCCCGGCTGCACGAGCCCCGCCCACGTGGTGCCTTTCACCTTGGTACCAGCTCTGCTCACACCTCCCGCCCCTGTGCTGCAGAAGAAGCGAAAAAAGAGGGAGGTCGCAAGAGGCAAACTGTAGGACCCTGACTGCTCCTAGAGAACTGCGAGAACATCATGAGAGAGGCAGTGGATCTAAGCAGCTGGCAGGCGCAGCTGGAGCATGCAGAGCAGCAGCCGAAGAAACAGAACAGTAACTTATCAGATTCTGATGCTGAGTGTAAAGATCAAAAGACTGAGGTGAAGAAGCAAGAGGCCACAGATGATACCTGGGAGCTGCCAGAGAAAAAACCCCTACATCAGCCCGACAAACACTGCTTCTGTAGAGACAGTGCGACCAAGATGAACAGGGTGCTGTCAACAGCCCAGACAAGCGCTGCCTGGAAAAGGAGACAACACAAACCAGCACCGATGTCCACCACAGAAACAGACATGCTGTCCCGTCACCAAGACGTCGACCGGATTAAGTCGGACACCTGTGGTGTCCCCCCAGATCTTACCCCCTTCTGTTGCTTTCCCATCAGTTAATTTTCCCTACCACCACCCCTCCCCTTTGCCTTTCCCACAGCCACACTCCCCAATACCCCTATTGAGATGCTTTCTATTAACTTGCACCCCTCATTTTATTTACTACTTGTTATCAATTCCCTAGCCACGTGTTCCCATACCCCTGTTACTGTTACACCATTCCCCTTTCCCCAAACCTTTAAGTAATAGAGGGGGAATGAAGAGGAGGGGGGAAGGGAAAGCCCCTCACCCCACCTGAACCTGCAATTTTTTAACTTTGTTTAAAACCCCAACAGAAGCAACTGCCAGAGCCTGTGCCCACATTCACCACCATGATGCCCAGCGCTCAACATCTATCACCCTACTGTCCTCTGGTACCACCAGCAGTGAATGCTTGGACTGTGCCACAGCCCAAACAGAACTGTGCTGCTTCAACCTCACCACCACCTGGGAGAGCATCCATTCCAGCGTCCAGAGAGAAAAATCCTCTGAAAGATTTGAGGACTTGTTGGAACATTGGGTTGTGGGTGTCTCTGATCATTTTGTTGTTTTGTGTATGTTTGGTTGTTTGGGACGTTTGGGTCTTGGGATCCCTGGGGGAGGCCTTTTTATTTAATACAGAAAGGAGGATTAGTGGTGGCCAGTGAGCCTACGTTACAAGGGACAGACAGTTCTCAGTAAGACAAGTCCCTAGTGCCAAAAGAGCCACCTTGGGTTAGGGTGACCAGAAGGGCTTCTCCCAGGATGCCTGGTTCTGTTGCGGTAATCTACCCTAGTTCTGTTTGTGGTTAGCTGTTGGCCCTTGCCCCTTACCACTCCCCCAGGCCTTCCCCATTGGTCCCCATTCCCTAGTCCTGCCTTTTCCCCACCCCCGGGTAAAAGCCTGAGTTCTTCCATTGTTCTTGTCTTTGCCTCTGAACCTTCCACAGTGTGGAAGCAATAAATGGCCCTGTGGGAATCCACGCAAAGAACCTTCCCATCTCTTTGCCGCCGACCATATCACTGAAGCTATCCGTGTGTTTGTGTGTGCATGCATGTGACCCCAGAGAGCCAGGGAGGGACAGTAATAGCTCCCTTCAGGTACTGGAAGGCTGCAATTGGGTCACCCCAAAGCCTTCTCTTATCCAGGCTGAACAGTCTCAATTCTCTCAGCCTTTCCTCACAGGAAAGGTGTTCAATTCCTGAAGTCATTTTTGTGGCCCTCCTCTGGACTCTCTCCAACAGGTCCATGTCCTTCCTGTGCTGGGGACCCCAGAGCTGGATGCAGCACTGCAGGTGGGGTCTCACCAGAGCAGAGCAGAGGGGCAGAATCCCCCCCCTCAACCTGCTTCCCACCCTGCTTTGGATGCAGCCCAGGACACGTTTGGCTTTCTGGGCTGTGAGTGCACATTGCTGACTCATGTCCAGCCTTTCCTCCCCCAGCATCCATAAGTCCTTCTCCCCAGGGCTGCTCTCCATCTGTTCATCCCCCAGCCTGTGTTGGGGCCTGTGCACCTTGCACTTGGCCTTGTTAAACCTCATGAGGTTCCCATGGGCCCAGTTCTTGGTGTTTTCCAGGTCCCTCTGAATGGCATCCTGTCTTTCAGGTGTGTCAACAGCACCACTCAGCTTAGTGTCATCAGCAGATTTGCTGAGGGTGCACTCAATACTTTTGTCTAAATCATTAATGAAGATGTTAAGTAGCACTGGTGCCAGTATGGACCCGTGAGGGACATCACTTATCACTGATGTCCATCAGGACTCTGAGCCATTGTCCACTTCCCCTTGGATGCGACCATCCAAATGTCTTATCCATCTAATGGTTGAATCCATCTCTTTCCAATTTAGAGAGAAAGATGTTTTGGGGGACTGTGTCAAAAACTTTACAGAAATCCAGATCAATGAAATCTATAGCCCTTCCCTTTTCTACTGATGTAGTCACCCCATCATGGAAGGCCACTGTGTTGGTCAGGCAGGATTTGCTCTTGACGGCTGTCCTGAATCACCTCCCTGTCCTCCCTCTGCCTTAGCACAGCTTCTAGGAGGATCTGTTCCAGGATCTTCCCAGGCAAAGAGGGGAGACTGAGAGGTGAGTAGTACCCAGGGTCCTCCTTTCTGTCCTTTTTAAGGATGGGCACAATGTTTCCCTTTTATCTGATCTCCTGGAATTTCACCTGACTGCCATGACTTTTTAAGTATCATGGAGAGTGGCTTGGAAACTACACCAGTGAATTCCCTCAGGACTCTGGGATGCAGCTCATGAGCTCCCATGGACTTATGTATGTTTGGGTTCCTCAGGTCTGAAACAAGTGATCCTTATTTACAGTGGGAGGGACTTCACTCCAGGAGAAAGATGTCCTGCTGTTTCTGTTGAGTACATTGTATTTGTCTGGCCCTGTCATCCTCCTCTCCCAAAACAGAGCTCTGTCGTTCCTGAGATCTGGTACTTTGAAGTCCATATAGTTAGGATTTAAACAACTTCAAAACACAGTGATTAATGATTCTGGTAAGAGCAGTATTTGGTAGATTCAGTGTTACCTAGTGGAATGACATTATTTACCTTTACTGGATGAGATGAGTCTGCTTTTCTGCTTGTGGTAAACCATCTGACTTTCTAGCCAGGACTTTTCCCCCAAGCACTTCTTTTTGCATATATTCCTGGGCAACCAGATATTTTCTGTCTTTACCCTCTTCCTTCAGTTGCTGTCTGTTCTGCTTCGCCCAGCTCAGTTCACCTGGCTCTAACAGATCCCCCCAAGGTTTTCATTGGGTTCATTGTGTGGATCCTTCTTCTAATTGGCTTTTTGGCAGAATGTGCCTTGCTTTAGGTAGTCAATTCTAAAAAATATCTGAACAGCTTATTTAGTTTTTGATTTAATCCCCATTGTGTATAAACAATTGCAAATGTGCTGATGATAAAGAAAGAATGTGTAAAACTACCAGAATCTTATGTCAGTGTATTTGTACGCACAGTCTATATGCATCTCTACACATAAAGCTATGTACATACAACTGGGTGAGCTACCTCAATTTTTTTCCCCCATGTTCTTAGATCAACAGCTTAGAGCACCATCTGACATTGGAGCACCTAGTGTTTCTCTGAGATTTAGAAAAAAAGTGTAGGGAAAATTGAATTGGAGGATTAAATTGAGTTGAAGGAGAACAATTGCTATGGCTGGTTGGCAGCTGCCCCAGATTTTGTAAGTGATTGAATAACCTCCCATCTTTGTGCTGTTGAAATTTCCTTCTAAGCCATTTGCGTTTCGACATTTTATAAATATGGAAAAGCAACAATTGTCAGCTGAATTAATTTTTCAACTGGTTTAGTCTGTAGATAACAAACTGTGTCTTCACCAGGCAGTTCTTACACTTGACAGACATTTGGTGGGGTGGGGTAGTTAGAGCTGTAACAGCATGGAAAGGAGAAAGAAATCTGCTCCTCTGTTTAGAAAGGGCTACTTTGTCCTTTTTATGATCTTTCACCAAAGTATGCAATACTCAACAGAACAGGATGAGTGGCACGTTTGTTGGGTGTTGTGTAGTGACTTTTATACACAGAATTGATCCATGGTAGCAAAGTCATGGATAGCTCTGGTTTGTACTATGGAGAGAAAGAGAAATGATGCTGGTGTTTTATTTTGCTTGTTTGTTTAGCAACATTAGTGTTTATTTCTTCCAGAAAGCAAGATTTTTAAAATTTCACTGATGTTTTTAATGTTTGATTTTCTTTCCAGTTGCTTTGTTTTAAAAGAGGAAATTGAGAAAAAAACCTGCATTGTGAGGCTCAGTTTCTGAGAGGTAAATTTCCATACGGTTCGTTTTTGGCCACTGCCTTTTTGTAGCTTCCTAGCAGGGAATTGATTAGAAGCAGTGTGAAGCTGAAGTAGAAACTGGGATCTTTTATTTGGTGGAAACATGTAGTTCCAGGTTAGAGAACTCACTTTTAAACATGCAGTCCTGCTCTGTTGGCCTTATAGTTATTTTGCTCATTTTTTTCAGAGATAAATTTAGTATTAATGCTGAAAACCCCCAACGACAAGGTTGTCCATATCTAGGCTTCTGCTAACAGAACAAGAATAAGAAAAAATCTGAAGGCAAAAAAATCCTTATGCTTGCTAACATAAATCATCACAGAAGTTCCAGTCAGCACATATGGTATGGTAACATTGCCCATTGCTTTGAGACCCTCTAATAGAAGACCATATGGGCTTCTGCTGCATCAAAACACAATAGGCCTGTGTTTAGGACTCCACAGTGACCTGGATTCAGAACTTCCTTGCTTTTATTGGTTTGTGCATCTGCATGAATATTTTTTCTTCTAGCACAGTGGGTTTTTTTTCTTTTTCTTTTTTTCTGATTCCTCTGTTCAGTGACAGATTCCAATGGATTGAGCAAGACAATGCTGTGCCTGTGGTTTTTGCATTTCACGTGATTGCCTTTGCACATTTTGTCATATTTACAGATTTCAGAAATAGTAAGAGAATATTACAAGTGGATGACTTCATCATAATAAATTAATGGAGAGAAAAAGTATTTCCTATTTTTCCTGGTGCATCTTTTTTGAATGACAGATTTTTTTTTTGAATCCTGGATTCAAAATAAGGGTGGAAATAAGGGTGTCATCCTGAGAATAAGGGTGTCATCCTGAGAATTTCCAGCTGAAACACAAAATGTTGTTAAAACTGTGGTATTAGGGTCTTATAAATTTATTTATCTAAAGACTTATACACCATTACTGAAGCAGGCATAAAAAAAATACCCCTGAATCTAGACACTTCCAGCACACTGATACTTGGTACTAAGGATGTTGGCTATAGGTAGAACATAGGTCCTTGCTTCTGCCACACTCACTAATCCCTAAAAATAATCAATCACAGCCTCTTTGGTTTGTTTTTTTTTTCCCTCGGAAAACCTGCAAATCCATGGATCCCACAGTGCTTGCATTCAAAAGATTCTTTTTCTTTTCAGTCAAGTGTTTTGGCTAGTCATTTTACCGCCCCCCTTGGCTGACTTCAGGGCCCCTAAAATCCATTTGACTTACATCCCCTCAGCCAGCTACGGGTCTTTAGTTCAGTCCTCCACTGGAGGAGGATAGGTGAGATCCTCCATTTCCTGCTCCCTTCCCAGAACAGGAGCAGATAGTTGGTGGCCTCTCCAGGACTGTACTGTGGTGTGCAGGTGACAAATGTCTTTGTATGACAATACTTCTCCTTCTCCCTTTCTTAAATGACCTGTTATGCATGGATTGATGCTAAATCTAATCAGTTTTTTGGAAGTGTGACAAAAATATAGTCACCAAGGGCTATGCATTCACCAAGGACCTTCCAAGCCCAGTGTAAGACAGAGGACAGCAGATGGATGTGGAGGACAGATGGGAACATGGTTATTAACACAATGATAAAGAGTGGTTGGCTGGAGAACAGTTTCCCTTTCTGTTCCCAAAGTGGACAGGTTTTCTCTGGCAGCTGGGGCTAGCTGGTGGGAATGAGAACAGTCAGAGGAGGGCAGATGTCTCCACATTGGTGAGCAGGGAAATAGGGCATAAAGCTCCCTTCAAGTGATAGCTCTTCTGCATCCAGGATGGGTTTAAATTGATTTTGCAGACAGGGGCTTTGAGAAGCACAAGGTTCAAATGGCAGTGGATGTACAATGGAAGCAAAAGGGACTGAAATTGATTGTGAAAGGGCAGAGGGGTGCATGGGTGCACTGAGGCAGAAAAGTCAGGTATCACTTGCTAATAATATAAGCATATTTCTGTCACTTTTCTATAAGAAATACTGCTGAGCAAGAATACAGGTTTAGCAATCTAGGAAAGCTAGATTAGATAAAATTATCATCATTCCAGCATCAGGTAACTGTTTAGTTTGTGACTGCTTCTTCTGTAAGTGATATTGCTTTGATGGTTATACTGTGTGAATTCAAATTGAGTTGTATTTACAGTACAATACGTAACAAGTTAAGTAGTCAGCACTGCCCTGAGATCTTGGTTATATTTGGGTAGAAGAAAGGTAGAGATGAGTATTTCTGGTAAATAACTTTAATTGCTCCAGGTATCTCCCCTGTTCAGCTTTTTTTTTTTTAACTTTCCTTTTAGGACTTCTTTCTTCAGTGTTCTGCCACACCTGTCAAGGTCCTCTACTCCTGTCTGTTTTTGGACTAATTCAAATAAGTCTCATAACTATGTGAAATTTTTGATTTTGAAACATGGGCCTGAAAGTTCTGTGAATGCTGGCAGAATGAAAAGTAGTTGCTAATATAGACCTATTCAAGAGTAGAACGGAACAGGCTGTCTACTTGTTTCTCTTCTATCCTTCTGATCCAGAGGGGTTTCCTTCAAATCTCAAAATTTGGTTTGGTTTTAGGGAAAAGTTCCAGTCAGCACTTGCTCTTCTAAATCAATTTCAAAACATAAATCCTGTGATAAATATTTGATCTTCTGCATAGAGATTCAAAACCACTTTTTGATTCTTTTTCTGTCACACAGAAAACATGAAAAATCTCACATTAATTTTCTTCCACTCATACATGTTTCTATGACATGCAAACATTCTTCAGCTGCACTAGATGTTATCTAGATGAAAATTTAAAAATAAAATACCCTTTTCCCTCTGTTTCCAGAGGCGATTAGGATGACAAGTTAATCAAGACTTCATTTGCGCCGTGCAATCTTCAACTCATCATAGCATATCTCTCCTAATCTAGCTGTTCATTCCATTCAAAGCAGACTTTTTCACAGGACTCTGGATATGTTGTGGATTTACTTCACTGAAAAATCCCTTAGACTTTTTCTTAACTAGTCACATATGAATTAAAAGCCAGGAAGACTGCAGGTGTCCCAGAGAGGTGGCTATTAAGTGTATAGCTGGAACGACCTCAGTGCCCTTAACTGAAATGTAAGGAGACTCAGAGAGAGCTCTTGGCAGAGTGTCAAGATTCCCTGTGACCTGGGGAAATCACTTACACTCCCTCTGCTCAAGGCTCCTCATTTGCAAAAGAAAAATTTCTCTTTGCTTTAAGGGTCCTGCACCACTAATGACAGTTGAGTGCTCAGCTTCTGAGCTGATGAAAGTCAGTCAAATATATGCTGGTAGTCTTTAACCTGTCTTGTGCCTTTTGGGGTACAATGTGCAAAGAATACAATTTTCCTATGCCACTCACTGTACTACATATAATTTACAGGGTCTAAATAAGTATCCAGAGAACTATATTTTGTGATGGGACTGAGAGTTATGAAGAACAGAGGTGGTTAAAGATAGTCTTTCTACAATTTGGTTCAAAGCCCTGGGTATTTGAAAACTACCCATGAGCTCAGAAGAGAAGCTAGTTGCAATCTTCTGCCGCCTCACCTGTATCCTGGGCCACCCTGCAGTCTGAATGAGGGAAGAGAATGGCATTTCATATGTATTCAACTGTAGCTTTTCTTTTGTTAGCATCCTCTGTAGCTGGCATATAATGAAATGACATTTATTTAAAAGCGTTGTTTCCCTTCCGAGGTTTTCATGATAAATGCACAGATTACTGCAAATTTTCTTCTCTCACCAATATGACATTTTACTTTTAAATGGACTCTAATGTTAATAAAATCTTCATAAACCCTGGCAGTGTAACAATAGTAATTTTTTGCTCAGCCATCAAAATAAAGAAAATATGTCCAAAATAATTTTTTTCTAAGGAGCTTTAGGAGAGTCTCATAAAAATGTTACACGAAATGGATGCTGTGAAAATTGGGCTAAAATAAAGGCTGGTCAGCTCAGCCTGAGGTGGAAGTATCTCCAGTCAAGTCACTGTTTCTCTGTCTTTAGTTTTATGGATAAAAGCCCAACAGGAATACAATTCTGTCTTAAATCTTTGGGTTTGTGTCATGAGTCACAGATTTTCAGTTCCCAAGGGATAAGAATAATTA
This sequence comes from Aphelocoma coerulescens, assembly GCF_041296385.1. NCBI lineage: Eukaryota > Metazoa > Chordata > Aves > Passeriformes > Corvidae > Aphelocoma > Aphelocoma coerulescens. Next base: position 35,406,950 of record NW_027184085.1, read on the forward strand.
AATATATTCAAGTTTAACTCAACATTTAATACCTAATTTTATGACTGAATTCAGAGTTTCTTTTGAGCAGCATATGTGGAAATCTAAGAGAATGGAAATGGAAACCAAGAAAATAATCTAAAAGCCCAGCCTGTGAAGCAGCTTCTTTTCTCTGTTCTAGTCAACAGCCTATGAGAAGATGCCTTAAAAGAAAAAAATTCTGAGCTCTCATCTTTACACAAATACATATTGTAATGAAACTCTATGAACTGTGAGGGGTCCAAGTACTTGTTTTTACTGACCATGTACAAAGCTAGTTACATATGTGCATTCCTGTGCTGGCAGCTTCTGTTAACTTTTAATAAAGGTGCAAATGATTTCTTCAGCAGTACCTACTTGAACAATATTTCATTTGATATCTATGTGAAATGTGCCAGGAAACACGAGGCAGTTCTGTTCCCCACAATAATGATGGCAACAGAAAAGAGAATAGTTTGCCATGTGATCGTGAGATCAAAAGAACAGGCAATGTGTGAATAAGCATGGAGACTGAATATTAGAGTGTTCCTAAAGCTGCTCTCACTTTGCCGAGCTGATACAGAGAAGACGGTAGGCAGCTTGAGGAAGGCTGTGTTTTTGTTTTGTTTTGTTGCTTGCCTGAGCAGAGGTTAAAAAAATGCAACAGATTCTTGACCTACTAGACACTAAAGAAAAACTGCTGCTGAAAGTCACCTGTAATATTTCAGTTGTATCCTGAGAAGAATGTGGTAGGTGCTAATTGTGCTGGAAACCTGGTGATCTATTTTTCACTGTGAATATTAGCTTATAATTTGTGCCCTTACTGAACTTTTGAAAAATGGTTCAATAAAAAATTAAATGTTGCCCTGTCACCTCTGTCAACACAATGCTCTCTCAACTATTGAAGTTCAGCCTCTCACTTTGTAGGCATTTAAAAGCATTAGTACAGGCAGAGCTATTTTGTTCAGTTGAAGAAAGTGTCCCTCCATTTATCTTGCCCTCAAATTCAGGACTGTGAACACACCTCTGATAGGGGTGGAAAAACTCTAGAAATTCTAAAAAGTCTGAGTGAAAAGTTCTGGGGTTAAGGAATCAAGTGTAAAAATTAAGGTCTTTCAAGCAATTGTATAGTATCAAATCAAGGCCAAGAATGAAGCCAAATTCTTACATCGCAGAGATGCTTTACAGTTTCTCCTGATATGTAGCTTTCCAAAGCACATTCCATAAAAAAAATTGCAATTTTGCTTCATCTGCAGAGTAAGAGGGTCTTGAGAGATCTACATATAGGTCTAACTGCAAGAAAAGGGTCAGACTGAGAACCCTCCTGGCACATGGTAATATACTGCTTTACGCTCTCTGAAACTGTGCTGCTTATTCCCAATTGTATTAAAAAATTGTTTCATGTGGAGGTATGTAATGACCAACATGGTAGAATGGGACATAGGGATATACTTGTCCTTTTCTTACTTCTCCCTGGTTGCACGCTTGTAGTCACCATGAGGAACAGGACACTGGTTTAAACCAGCATTCACTTCTCTGCTACATGCATGTGCATCTATTACAAGGGTGAAAAACCAGTGAGAATAGTAAACATAGTCAGCATTTCATTTAAATTTTTCTGTTGCATTCATGCCAACTCATAATTAACACTGATTAGTCCCTCTGTCTCCGAACAGGGCACTGTGCATTCACCAGCTTTGCTTTTTGTTTGTAAATAACTTGTCTAAACTAAAGCAATTTAAAAACTCCTCCTCACTTTTGTCAATAGAAAAGATATGTGCTGTTATTCACTTTATCAGCCAGTCAAGCAATGCTGTTTCAGAGCCTGATCCAGAGTTCATGGAAAGACTCCTACTGGATTTAAGATCAAACTCTTAGCAATGGCAGCACTTTAATAAATCACAGTCTTGCAACCTCTTTGACGAGCTGCATACCTTTGTGCTTCTCTATGGCCTGCTAGCTTTAGGGTTTTCTTTGTTTTTCAGGGATTTTATTCTACCCAAGCAACCCTGACTTATGTTCTCTACAGCCTCACTGAATGTAAATAGAGTTTTACAGATTGTAAGTCAGAACTGACTCTGATTCTCTGATGTCGTCTTTTTCTGATCCAAAGTTCACTGTCATGCTAGCTTGTCTCTTCCCCTCATCTGCTTTCAAAATTTCATTTCTCTCTTATTCTGTGTTTCCAGAGCTCTGGCCCCATCACTCAGCTGCTAAATCTCTGTCTCTGTCTATTGGGCTTCCTTCTTCCTCTCAACTGCCAGATCTTTGCTGGCTCCCAGCAATCTTCTTTCCATCCTCAAGTGCCATAATGTATTTGCTGCTATTTAATGAGTTAACAAAGATGGGTGAGCCTAAACTCTTATTCTGTCTCCCAGCATTCTTAGACGAATAGCACAATAAGTACAAGCCAAAGCAGTATTTTCCTCTATGGAATCTTAAACTCTTAATAGGCATGCCTTTCCAGTTCTCCAAACGAAATAGGTCCATATCCTCTGACAGTAACTTGACAATGCTCCATTGACTTCAACAACCTTACTTTAACTGTGACTGAAATTTACACCTTAGTATAAATGGAGCTTGTGTTTCACATAAATCACTAGAAACTAGTTAGATGTACGGCAAATTAAATTAAATATCTGATGTCAAATTGCTGCAAGTTCCCAAATTAGTGCTGATTAATATAAAATCTTAAATTTCTGTTTGAAGTGAAATTAAAATTACCATTATCTAATGGAAATAGTTCTGTGCTATATCTTCAGTGACAGTCATGAGTTTAATAATCTAACAAACCACTGGATGTCTCTACTGTGCCATGTCAGTCCAGTTAAAAATATACATATCAGGCACAAAAGCCTACTTACAAAAGAAGGCTATTTGAACATGGAAATATTTGAAATGATGGGATAGAGATGTGAGATGAATCTCTCGCTGGATATGCTATGAAATGCAGACATCCTGTACCTATCTGGTACAGTAAAATTCAACTGATTCTTACAAATAAGGAAGTTCCTTTTCCTTTTATAATTTAGGTGGTACCTGTTCTTCAGAGGTATGGAAAACTACGAATCTCTAGTGGGGTGATTTTTGATTGCTTTTGTTTCTTTAAATCAGCTAAAAGACATTCAGATGTAAATTTTAGACTTCCTTCTTCAAACACCCTCCTAATGCCTTATTCCTTTGCTGTCCCTCACCATGGACCAGAGAGGATGGAGATAGTGCTCTGGAAACTCTAAATGTTAATTAAGTAACAAAAGGATACATGAGAACCAAGGCAAATTAAAACAGGAAGGATAAAATCATAAAGACAGGAATACCTAAGGGTGTCAAAAGTATTACATGAGCTATATGCTTATAGATGTAAGGGAAAGGGGATGAACCCTCCGATAGATACCAGCTGGATTTAGTCACCATGGCTACACAAGATTTGTTCTGGCTGTCCCTTCAAGCTGTTTTTCCAGTGAGAAGGATTACAGGGCTGTGAGGTTTCTGTGGGACAGGCACCACATTGCTTCTGAGACAGGCTGGAAGCAGTACATCCAGACACCTGATGAGAAGGGTACAGGCATTTCCTCATTCAGACACCTCACCAGGTACAGGAAAGGCTGTGCTTGAAAGTGAGGCTGGTTCTGTTTGCTTGGCATCCTGTGCCACTCTCTTGGGGGCTGCTTGTATTCCATGTCAGTGTGTGTTAGTTTGCTAAAGGATTCCAAAAGCACTTAGTGACTTGCATTGTGCAGAGTGGGTGTTCTGTACACTGGATTAAATAGTGACTGTATGACCCAAGTTGTTCCTTCCAGTCTTGTTTTGATTTGAAGTTAAAAAATGAAGCATCAAAATTAATAATAAACACCCCCACCACATGATTTTCAATTTATCACAAAACTACCCATCTGTCAGAGTAGTTATAAGTCATTGCTAGTATGAATGCTTTTGCTTATTTGCAGTCCCTCACACAGTCACTTCCACTTCTGAAGATGAATCAGGATGTGCAAAATGTCTGCCTGGTTTGAGAACTGGGAGTTATGACAATCAAATACTTCTTTGCCATGCCAGTAATGACGACTCACTGGCATCTCTAGTATAGCTGCTGGGTATTCATGCAGAAGAGATGCCATGTGTGATGCTAGAAGGCAGTGATGGCAAATTATTGTGTTAGGCTAGCAAAGTGGGAATTTACAGAGTGTTGTCAGATACTCATGAATTATTCTTTCCAGGAAAAAGGTAATAAATGGGGGCTAGATAATCTTACCTCAGTCTTAATAATAATGACTGTAGTTGGTACTTCCATTTGGGTGGTTTTTTGTTTGTATTTTTTTATTTTTTAAATCTATAAAAATGTTGAAACAGAAAAAGCAATTATCTATAATGCTAGTGGATTCAATTTTACTTCATCCCAAAATTTTGGTCTGAGCAGAGCAGTTGAGTTTTAAAAAGACTGCTCTGCCCTCCTGTATCTGTAATAAATTCCTGCATGACAAAGTTTAAATATGCAGCTTCAGGGAACAAAGGAAGCCAGTAAAATGTAGATAAATCAACAGCTTTTGTTCAAAGGAACATTTTCACCTCTTCAGTGGCATGGAACGTGCAAGAAAAAAAACCCAGTATTTTGAATTTTATCCTGCCTTTCATTCAAAGCACTTTGCAAAAAAAAAAAAAAAAAAAATTAGTTCCCCTCATGATACAGTGTTTGCAAATGTTGATATTTCACTTTGAAGGGGGAGTAGGTCAAGACAAAATGATGAACAATGGTTTCTTGAAAGCCTGACATAAGCAACCTGTACTAAGAACCAGGAATAGGACCTGAATTATCAAAAGATAAAAGTATTTTTTACTGATTTTTGGAGATGAAATCGTGCAGAGAACAAATCTCTAAAGAATCTAGTCTACTGGTCATGGCAGAGGATGAAAAATCACCAGCTGACTGCAGGTGTTTCTGCATTGAGAGTAGAATAGAAGTAAACATATGTTAACTCTATTGGCAAACACACTCGCCTGCTCATGGCTTGAGCTAGGTCAGGTCTGTAACTGTATATGTGTTAATGCCTGACCTCATTGGGGATTTAGCTCTTAGTCTCTAGGTCAGTTTGAGACCCATAGAATGCTAATAAATGTGTTCTCTTACCTTGCAGAACCCTTGCAAGGATGACTATATGGATATTAATGGATATATGGATATTAATGGCTTTCAGGTGCTGAGATGCCAAAATGAGCATTGCTTATGTTTTGCCAAATATCTTACTTCCTTTGTCCAGATCCCCACGTACCTTGACTCATATTGTGCGTATCAGACACAAAAATTTACTCCTTTTCCCACCTGTGGCATTTCTCTAATATACATTTCTTAATCTTAAATTTGTACACAATTTGTACTTTTCCAGAATAACCAGGTTTGCAATTTCCCTCGGGGAGAATATTTGCTACTTCAGTAAATTTTCTGACACTCATTCTGAACATCTTCTTGACTTGGTATCCATTCATACCATTATACTTTATGCATTCTCTAAATAACTCCATCTATTACTTACGTTTTTCTAGCTTTAGAATATTTGGTGTCTCCTATTATGTCTCCCAACCATGCACTGAAGTGTCACTTAGCTAGACTATAATACAGAATTAGCTCCTATAATTTTGCCTCATTATTCACCTGTGGAACCTCAGTTTTCAGGAAGCTTTGTGTAAACTCCCTACCTGTTTGTCAATATATTTTGGACTATGGACTGAATGCAACATGCCAAATGTGAATATATGAGAACTGTACAAGGCAAGGACAAGCCCATTTGAGTTTCCTCATGTGACACCCAAATCCAAGCACTTTCATCTTTTCACTGCTCTGTATCATTATGAACTCTACATTGCAACCTCCTACCTCTTCTCCACCCTGCACAGCCAATCCAGAGTATTTCTGCCTGGAGAGTACATCTATCACCACCCTAGTGAACACTTATGTCTCTTCATTAGCTTTGATAGAAGTCACTGAACTGTTCCCAGTGAATTACTTAAGACACCTTTCTCACCACCCTCTGGTTTCTGAGCTGTTGTCCATCTTTAACAGCTTTAAACAGCTGCTTCAAACCATTCATCCAGCACATTTTTTGTATGCGTGTGTTGTCCTCAGATTGCGATGACTCATTCTGCTATTCTACCTATGGAAGTAACTTCTCTAGATGCCTTAATCCATTTGACTAGGCCTGTCCATCTAGGAGAACCCGGGGTTCCCTCTCCACCTGTGGTGGGATTTGCTTCTGCTGTCCTCAGATCTCTGCTGTGAACCCACAGCATGACTGAGATGAAAGTAAAGGGTGAACTGCAGCCTGCACCTCTTCCCTCAATGCCAAGGATGCTCTCTGCTGAAGCGTGGTAGAGCCCTGTGCCTCTTGCATTGTCAAGGCTTTTGGCATGGGCCTCAAGGGCTGTGCAACTCCCCTGAACAGGCTGGAGGGCAGGGTGCTTCTGCTTAGGTTTCTCAGAGGCACTGATGATCATGAGAGTCTGATTGCAGTCAAAGTGAACTAATGATATTGCCAGAGGATATTGAAGAAGGAGGGGAAGAGGGAATGGAGCTGCCTTTGAGACAGGAGGCTGCAGGAGGACTGTGAATTACACAGCTCTTCTAAAAGGCTTTTAATGCTTCATGGCCTCATTAAGAGAAGAGTGTTAGAGCTGCAAAAAGAGCCCTCTGCAATTCTTGTGTTGGGTGGGTAATGCATGTCACAACATATATCTATAGCAAAGCAAAGGAGTGCAGAACTGCTGCATGGTTGGACCCCAAAGAAAAGAGCTAGAACATTTCTTCTTTCACCCTCTACTCTGAATCCTTGCAATAATTAGCCAAAGTAAAATGAATATTAGCTTATGCTTAACTGCCTTTCCAGCATGTTACTCTGCATTGACCCAGTAGTGCTAAACCAATTATTTTTTGAACTTTATGGCTTTAAATAATCCACTGCTTTAAAACTCCCTCTACCCCTCAGCTACTTAACCACAGGCCCGACTGCCCTAAATCCTTTTCTTATACTTTGTAGCTTTTTAAGCAAGCCCCCTCTTTAAGCAGACATAATCCCTTCTCTGTAGAAAACATGAAAGACCTTGAACAAATCAAGATTTCTCCATGGAGAATTCAGCTAATCCTCTGCTTAGCTCCTAACAAGGAAATCCATCTTGCCACCAAGCACCCCATTACTAGAACTAATGCCTGACTTGAATAACAAGCACATTATTGTGCTTTAATTGTAGCACTGCTCTGTCACATGGAGAAGTTGGAGAGAAACGTGACTCGGCTTCTCCAGGAAAGACAGGTCACGCCTTTTTGTTGTTGTTCACCTTACTGTGATTTAAAAGCCGATTAAATTAACTATTAATATGAACTGCACATGCTTCAGATTAGATGAAACAGCTGTACTGTAGCTCTCTAGTACACTCCATTATTAAACAAGTGCTGTTACACTGGATTACTATTCTCCTCTACGTTGTCTTTTGACTGTTGTGAAATTCGTATGCCTAGGCTTGAAGGGGTATAATCGTGCCTTTAGGGAGAGGGAGGCATCACACATTTGGTCACAGAAAATTATGTTAGTGTTAAAAAGCAAACTAATCCACAACATGGATGCATGGTCAGCACTTTTTCCCAGAAAGGCTCTCAGCAGCATGAACTGGCTACTGCGGCAACAGTAGAAAGGAGACAGAACATTTTGTGGCAAAATAACTGTATGTATCAAAAAGAAATAGAATGTGCTGCTCCAGCTCTACCAGGGGTAGTGGTGCTAGCACTGGTGTAGCTGCTCACTGGGTAGCATCACAAAATGGAAACAGGAAGAGGGCATCTGGTACAGATTGTAGCATGATCTTGGGCCTGACCTTATGGGCCACTGGCATGGGGATTTTCATTGCAATTACTCCTTGGATCCTTGTGGTCCAGCAGCCACAGCTAAATCAGAAATGAACAATACTGTGGGGAGCAGGCTGTGTGCACCTCATCATGTACGCTTCATGAGCTTGGGGGTAGCACATGGCTTCCTCCTCAGCTTGCACAGGTTTGGGGAGAGGTGTCCACTGCATTCCATCAACAGCTGTAGGGGCAGATACACAGCCAGGAGCAACTGTGTGAGGCATGAGCCCTGGACAGGAAATGCACCTTCTGATGGATGCGCTCATGTAAAGCCACACTACCTCTGATTTAGTCTCCTAATCAGCTCTATGCCATGGAATTCGTGTGCTTCTTCTGCTATCGTGAAGCTCCTCTAGATGCCCTGAAGAAATATCGGACTATAGGTGAGTCCCCATTTTTTTTCTTGATTAGGAAGGACAAATTAATTTGGAAGACGGCTGGGGGAACTCCTGAATTAAACAAGGAAATACCTTTGATGCTGTTTTTCAGAGCTGAGAGAATTAACTGTGAGAATGGTAGCTCATTTCTACCCCTGATAAAAGCATACGCGTATTGCTACAAAAGAGTGCTTGCAACAAGAGAAGAGAAAGTGCTGTCTATTCAAATGTGATGAGAAATTAGGATGAAATACCTTTTTTATTCAGGCGTGGTTTATCATCTGATGTGGAGAGCATAGGCTGCATGTTTATTCTCTTGGTTTATAATATCCCTTTTTAACTAGGATTTTTTCCTCTCTGTACAACAAGCTTAGCTGTGGGTGCTGCTGTAGTTATGACTCTAGATTCTAAAGTATAACACTGAGGGATGGGTGGGATGGGGGAGCAGCAGCATTATATGTATTTAATGTGACATTAGGCAAATACTGAGCAAGATTTTAATTACAGTGGTTATGGCAAATTTTCCTACGGTGGGAGATGTCAAAAATCCTCCTATATTTAGAATACAAGAACCTCATTGCCTTCTCTTCCCATCTCAGGCTGCATATAAAGTGCAGAGTAGAGGCATTAAAGGGTTGTAGTTTAAGGGGAGTTCCACTAGATGATGGTATAAATCTTCATAATGAGAAAGATCAAAGTGGTCAGCTTAAACAGAAGTTCAGGCAAAGTAAAATGCCACACAACTAGAGGCAGCGACAGCCCCTCATCTTCCCCCTGCTGCATTATAGTGAGGTGCAACAATTTAATCTGTCACATGAACACCAGCAAGGTCCAGCAGCATCACAGTGGGCTGTGGCACCATGCAGGCAAACTGAATGGAGGGGAGATTTACTTGATTTAAAATCAAGTAATAATTTGCTTAATTTATTTTGCAAATTAGACTAGGCTAAAGTCAATTCATTTTTAAATGACACTATAAATGAGAGTAATTGTGTAATTATCAGCAAAGTAATTAAAGAGCAGAAGAACCATTTACATGAATCTGCAATAAAAAAAATCAAAGCTGGGTCTTACATTCCCCCAGCTGACAGATGTCAGGATGTTATTGGGGCACAAGTCTCAGTCTGTTTGTGTCAGGAGGAGAAAAGATACAGCTCTCTTTACAGCTAGGTAGCATCTTCTGTACCTCACTTGGATTGGCAATGGAGGCCTCAATAGGGAGTTTCATGAAGATCTTGTCAGGCAGGAGGAATAATTCCTGCTGAGCTATCAATTAGGAGAAAGGGCATATAGCAAAGACAATGTTATCAAGAAAATCTGCTGCAGAGAACAACCTTTTAAATATATTAGCAATGGAGAAATGCTTGTCTTAGTCTCTTGGGAGAGTACAAAAGAATATGCCACTTCTGCATGCCAGAATAATACCCAGATTCTCCACTTTTAACTGGGGGCTAGTGCAGCTCTCCTAGAATATGACTGCTCCTTGCAGCTTGAGGAATGAGAAATCCCAATTCCATTTTCGTTTCCATTTCTCAATGCACTGCTTCTGGCTGAGATGGAGTTCATTTTCTTCAGAGCAGCCCAGAAAGTGCTGCGTTTCTGATTTGTGCTGAAAACAGCCCTGATAACACACCAATGCTTCAGCTACTGGTGAACGGTGCTTGCACAGTGCCAAGGCTTTCTCTGCTTCTCATCCTCCCTGTGCCTTCCAAGTGAGCAGGATCAGGATGGGCAAGTGGCTGGGAGGGGACACAGACAGCCCAGTTGACCCCAGCTGGACAAGGAGATGCCCCATGGTGCTCAGCAAGAACAGTTCCAGGAGGGAGGCAGAAGGAGCAGCTGGCCTTATGGCATGTGGGTTCCCAAGGCAAGGTGTGCTGAGGCCCTGCTTCCTGGGGAGTGGCCGGGCACCTGCTTGCTCAGGGAATCCCTCGTCCTGCTTTGCCTGCACGTGCAGCTTTTACTTCACCGGTTAAACTGTCTGTGCCTTCATTCATGAGTCTTCTCCCTTTCCTTGTATTTCATTCCTACCTGGCAGAAGAGGGGACTGAGGGAGTGGCTGCTGTTTGGATGATGGCTGGAGCCAACCCACCTTGTTAATTTAGTAGATTTATTATCCTGTAGTTAATTAACTGCTAGTTATGTAATTCCTTTAATTTCCAGTATGAATAAAACCGACAATGAAAACCACAGAGTGGATGAAGAGTAAGTAAGTGATGAAAGAGGAAACAGTACTCAAGAATACTGATCCTAGTATAACCAGTGTGAGGAAGATACTTTGTGCTCTTTTTATAGTTCTGCTCTTTATATCAGTGTATTTAAAAAAGAAATGAGAAATACAGAATCTAGAATTCTAGAACTCTCTTCCATACAAAAATCTACTTAAGTTCTTATCAGTTCAAAGGCAAAACAAAGAATTATATGCTCATCAGATAGTTTCTGAAAACATGACACTATAATAGATACTGGTTTAATGATCTTAAAGCAAAATATTGAAAATCAGAGCTGATTTTATGCACACAATTTTGCACACACTTTTTTCAGAGGAGCTGGGAAAAAAAGGACCACAGCTAAGAGAGGTTTGACTCTGTGCCACACACCATCTGCTTAGCCTTTCATTTCAGCTCTAGATGCTTTTGAAAATGGTGACCTTGATGATTCTTTTTACTTGCACAGCTTTATAAAACTGTCTTGTTACATCCTGAGGGGCTGTAACTTCTAAGAATTGAGAGCCAGACAGAATCAGCTGTTATTGTACGTGGAGGTGCTTGTTGTACCGGGCTGATTGGTTATAAATTGGACATTGAGTGCACAGGCCTCTATAAGGCATCTGAGTAATTATGGAGCAATTTGCATCCTTTCACAGATCTGCTCAGGAAAGCTGTGAATCTCTAAGCCCAGCTCAATATGCAGAGGTGTGTGTGCAGAAGCTGAGCAAGTGCATGAGCAAAATGAAGTGCTGTATTTGGGCTCCTCCTCTCTGGCATCAGGGATTCAAAGCCTCTAAGATATCATGACACTCCCATTCTTTTTGCATGTGAAAATGATCAGCTGTATTAGAGGACTGTGGTTTCCACATGGAGCTGGATTGAGTCATAGTAGTTTCTGTACTGATGCTGTGTTGGATGTTGGTTACCCAGCAGGAGCAACTTGGCTGCTTATGGGAACCATGGGAAGGAGTCACAATTTGAACCCTTCCCCTCTTCCTCCTTTTCCTGACCCTTCAATATAGCCAAAATTCGTCTTTCAAAAAGTAGCCATGAGCCTGGAGCCCCAGACAACAGCTCTGGCTGCTTGCCTTGGAAATCGGCTGTCTCAGAATTGCTTTGTTCTCATTAGTGCAAAACTGTATTTCTTTCGCACACTGACCTGCTGATCGCTCCTTACTGTCATTTATTGAACTTAGCAGGTGCGCACTCTATTTTTGTGCTTTATATAATTAGGCCCCAAACCAGTAAGGGAAGTGGCGGCTGCCCCATGTTTAGTGTCAGAACTGTGTGCTGCCAGATCCCTGCCAGACTGAGCAGCAGCACAAGTGACGTGAGGGCATGTGCCAGTGCTTCTGTCAGCGTCAGAGCATGTGGGATGAAATGTCTTCTGGCTTTAGGCAGACAGGCAATGGTGTATCTGTTGTAAAGCCTGCACGCCCAGTAAAAATCCATCAGAAAACTGTGGACAAATGTGAAGCAGTGGTGTGAGTTCTTAGTGGTTGGCTACTTTATAACATGTGGCTGCAGTATTTCTGATGTGGTGCTAGCCAGACCTCCTTTATTGTCAAACCATGACCTGTGCAGAGGGAGTATTGTTAGTTTGACCTCAATAACATAAAAGCAAAACTAAAAGCTTTTTACATATCTTTTGCCAGCTAATGGGTCTTTATTTTCCCATCCCCCCACAACAATTATCCTTCTAGTATTTCCACAGACTAATTTCTGTAGCTTTCTTTCCCCCATTTACTGTAGGATTACAAAATTAATGCCAGGGATTCACTGTGTATGGGGCTTTAATGGTTAGTAGTTCATGGATTTTTACAAACACAGGCAGCAGTCTAAAGTAAAGAGATAAGAAACTTCATGACTTGACATCTGAAGTATTCCCAGACTTCAAAGAAGTTTCAGCTGGCCAAGCAGCCTCATTTCAGTAACTCAGAAGAAAGGTGTTAGGAAACCTGGGAGTAGATGAGTTCCCACCAGGGATAGAGCAATGGAGAGCATGAAAGAAAAGAAATCCCTCCTGGTGGAACTGAAGTGTCAAGGAGCTGGAGTCCTAAAGGGGCCAATGAGAACTTCAGATTGAAGTATATACAGGATGTTTTTGGCCTCAGCCAACTCTGAAATAATAAAGCAACAGTCAGACTTGGGAGATAAGAGAGGATAACCTTTGAAGCTGATGAGAATGTCACTGATGTATTTTTTTGGTTTTATTTATTTATTTAGAGGGTGGGAGCAGAGTCATTCATCAATTGCAAGTCATCCAAGAGAAGAAGGTTTCATTATGTCTGATTCATGAGAAGACAGCAACTGCCTTCTGGGCAGAAACAAGGTATGTCTGAATGTTTGGCCCCAGGGAATCTGACAACTCTGCACCAGCCACGCATCACCTAGGTTTTGGCAGAAATGTTAGTGGCAGCATGACTTATCCTTATCCTCCTGGGGATGACTGCCTTCCAGAGCACACACACCGGCAAGGCAAAGAGTGATGCAGAAGAGTGGCAAATGAAAGCTGTCCTCCCTGTCAGAGGGCAACAGAAGTGTGTTTCTGTGTAGCAGAAAGAGGTGTAGCTGAACTCTCTCTTTCCAACTCTCCTGCTTAATTAAAATTTTTAATGCATTACTGCTGTTCACTATGCAGTTGGACAGTGATGCTGCTTACCCTCTCCTGCTAGAGATATTCTTTCAGTTTCTCTATGGATCCTCTTAAGACTATTCTGTTTTTTTTCATGCTGTACCACAGGTTAACTGTAAACCGTTAAACATTTTCCCTGGGAAGGGACTCCACAGAAAACCTTACCATGGGACCCTTCCATAAAAAAAATTAATCATCTGAAACAAGTGACTGATTGCAGCAGGCTCCTGGTGATGGCTCTGATACTGGTAGTCATGATAAGGGAGGAAAAGCTGGTGAAACCACCCTCCAGGTATGTGAAAAACTGAAGACTGTCAAGAAAATTGGAAGTAAACAGGTAAACAGAGACATCCACAGCCTCACTATTTTGTGGTGCAACAGAAATGCCAGTAACTTGTGAGAGCCTGAGAGCAGTAGATTACCTCACTGTTGCAATTTACTCTCGGGTTTGGTGTTGCTGTGCAGAAGCCTTTCCCTGATGCTAGTGCAGTTAACCCCTGTGTACCAGTTTGATTAAAGCACTGCTGCCTTTCCATTTACCTAGTCAGTAGCTCGAGGTCATCTAGGAATTAGGGGCTCTAGATTTATAGAGCTCTTTGGTAAAACAGGACATTGTTATAGTGGGGAGTTAAGACATCACACCTCAGGAGGGATCCAGCCCTTTGAAATTACATGTAGTCTTTAGATCTGCATGAATTTCTCTCCAGTAAAAACTGGGTGATTTATCTGCATTATATTTATAGCATTTTGTATAGCTACAGAGTTCTTTATTTCTTTGCATAAATAACAAATATCTTCTGTACGTTTATTTTTTTCTTCTTTTAAGCTGCAAGAATTGTAGGAGATTGAAAATTTCTGGGTAGATGTACTTGCTATAAATGCATATTGTAGAGTGGGAATAATAAGGACTAAATTTTTATAGACCTCTCTCATTAAAAGTCACCTTCAGAAAACACTGCTGCACCTCACGTATAATCAAATGACACCTCATAACCCCCTAACAATTTTTAATATCCCCTGGAATCTATTGTATTATACCAAGGCTCAGACACTGTCTAGGTAGTCAAGGAAAGAAGTATACCATCATATTTAAAAGCAGTTATTGGGACAGCTTTTACAGGCAGTGGGCTAAGACAATTCAGAAACAATTGCTTATGTGATAGTTTGAGGATTTGTCCCTGTCAAACAGTTAATATTGCTTTAATACATGAAGTAGGCTGTATAAGACAGCAATAATGAAAAATGTCAGGAAAGACAATATCAATTGTTATTCAACATCCACATCAAAGATTACTTTTTTGTCAGTAGCTTTCAGAAAATGTATTTTCCATCAGATCTGATTGCGTTCCTCTTTGAAGTGCTCCATCCTCCCGGTAGATTTAATGTGACATCTAGGCACTTTTTAGTCCCTGGGCCTCTGAGGCGATTCAAAGAGGCACAACAAGCCATCACAGGTTTATCCTCAAAGGCCGACACTGTCTGTCTGATTTATTGTAACTTTAAGAATCATCTCCAGCAAAGCATGAGCCTTTCTACCCATCCGCAGCCTCAGACTTTTATCAATTCATTTGTATGCAGCCTGTACATTCTGGAACTGAGAGCCCTATAGCCACTCATGGAAAATGCATTACCTGCTACTAATCCTTTTTATCTTTAAAGTCTGTATTTTTTATGTATAAGTCATTTTGGGTTATCATAAAATATACATAATTCTAGCCCCAAAAAAGACAAAATGAAAAGAGAATATATAATAAGTTATGAGCTTGCTGTGTCCTTATCACCAAGGATTCTAAATAAACAGCTCTCCCTATGTAAATACTGCAGAAAATAAAACTGTGATTACTTTCAATAGGGAATAGGAATGCTTCCATTTTTGTTCCTCGTTTCAAAGCGAAACAGTGAGATGAATCATTTTAAATGTGTTTGGGAGCACTTTTATTTTCTGCTTCATTGCTTTGGGGGCCTGACACTTGTAGGGGTTGCCTGTCAAACTTCTGTCATATACCACAGACATTCAGAAGCACCTTATGGTTTCAACATTTTGCTTCAACTTCATGGTCAACCATAAGTTAATGTCAGCTGTTTTATTTCTTCCTTTTACTTTCTTTTTGTTTCGCGTGGGGCAGTGGGGGGAATAATACAGAATATATTCAAAGCACATGCAATATCTCATAGCATACTTTGAAAAAGTGGTGAACTGGCTGGGAGGGTGGTAGACTTCTGAGACCAGGGCTTTCTCTATAAGTTTTGAGTCAGTGCACTACAAATTCAGTGCACTATTTTCTTAAAATATGGTACTCTGTGAATAGTCCTGCCAATAACTTCACTAGATAGAGGAACCATGCAAACTTTTACCATTTTGGATGCAATATTAATCACAGATGGAACTTTTTAAAAATTAAGTCTTACTGTCTTCTGTCCATGTCAGTCCTGTGTCTCATGCATGCAGAGTAGCATAGGTGAAGCTCATTGAGAAGTAACAGGTAGGCACATCAAGCCGTATTTTGACACTTCAGCATATGTATATATTTATATATATATTTATATATTTATATATAAATACAGACAGATACACACAGAGAAGTCTCTGGGTGTATGCAAGCATGTATGTATACTGTTACTGGGACAGGTTTTACAGGAAGTGGGCTAAGACTGCTTAGTTTATCATAGTCAAAGTTAGTGTGTTCTTGCAGGTGATGTGGCACCAAAACACAGAAGTGTTTAAATGGCCAGCTTTAACTGAAGACACTGAGATTCAGTGACCCAGCAGGAACTAAAAGTCTGTATGTTTTTGCAGGTGTTGTCCCATATGTCTCTAGGGCTTACTGTTTCAGTGAGTCTGGTCTCTTGTTGTAACTCATTCTGTACCTCTGAGGAAAAGTTAAACAGTATACGCATACTAAGAGACATTCCATTAACTAATTAAATTAGCTGAGTTACATCAAGATAAAATATAAGGGAGAATAGAGCTATGCCTATTTGTTAGATGCTATGCGAGAAACTAACACACAGGGAATGTAAATTCAGATCTCTTTTTCAGACTTGGATATAATACTTGTAGACACTTTTAATGAGTATTTTCCCAATCTAATGCACAACACATAAATTATTAAAGCAGTGTATAAGGACAGTTGTACAACACTGATAAAACATTGCGGCAAGCAAAGCGACTGTATATATATCCAGAAATGACTTTTGGTGTCAGACTACCTGTTTTCCTTATAAAGTTACATAAGCCTCCAGGCATACAATGAAAAGTAAATAATACTATTTAAGGCACTTGTGTACTGGTCCTACTGACTTCATGGGGCTATCCACAGCCTACATGAGGAAGTTTGTCCCTCTGCATGTTTAGGATTGAATTATCCTTGAAAGCTCCTGGATCTGTGGGACTGACTTCAGCAAAAAGAAAGCCAGCCTTGGAACTTGTTGATTTACTGGCAAGTTCATGATGGGAAATGTTGGATCAAGTCCTGCTTTTCTTTCTCAAGGAGGCTCTGCAGAACATAATTCCCAATTAGACAGTTACTCTTTGCCAGCTGTTCCCTCGATCAGGACACGATTTCTAAATTTTTATCATAATATGGTGTCTGGTGAGAAAGGATATATTCTTGAGGGCTCCTTTTTTGTCTTCAACGCTGCATAGGAGAAATATGTACTAGGAAAAATACATTGCTGCCCTTTTTTTTTTCCTAGAATATATGTTTCTTTTTAAAGATGATAAATACTACATACTGGCACAGTTCATTTATTTCTCAAAGTCTGGTATGTCCTCTGTGTTTGTTTGTGCTCTTTAGAATGTTAATCACTATTTTTTTCTTGCCCAAACTGAGAAGTGCAACTCTAGTGCAAATTAAACATTCCCTCTTTTTATGAAAATGATGAATTATAAATATTCAGCTACAATAAGCACATTTATCACCAAAAGCTTGGCTTCCAGAATGTATCATTGGTCTTTTAATGGGATAGTTTGCTGGCCTATTGCTTCTTATCTGTAGTATTTTTTAAATAACATGCTTACATCTAGGTTGCGTCCAGACCCTAAAGGTGCACAGTGACACCAAGCAAAGAAAACTACTATGCTCTGCAGAGTTTTACCATGGGGAAACACAAATTGTGGCAACTTACTGTAGCAGGAGTTCTAGGGCACACAGAAGTATGAGGTATTCCTATTACTCACTAGCCCCAAGTGTTTTCTTTTCCAGGAAAGATAATTAAAAGTGTGTTCTACCTACCACTGAAATGGAAAGTCTGTTACCTTCACTGGAAACCAGAGCAAGCCATAAAAATGGCAAATATGTGTCCAGCTATAAAGTGCATACCTAATAGACAGGGGTTTCCTTTTTTAAACATCTCCCAGATGTGGAAGCACCAGCGTGTTTATGCTCATGACATTAAAGGACCTTATAGAAGCATACCAGGTGGGAGAAGCAGATTGATAACTGCAAATTCATGGGATCATAGAATCATAGAATGGTTACAGTTGGAAGGGACCTTAAAGATCATCTAGCTCCATTGGCAGCGACACCTTCCACTAGACCAGGCTGCTCAGAGCCCCATTCAACCTGGCCTGGAACACCTCCAGGGATGGGGAATCCATGACCTCTCTGGGAAGTAGCACAGCCAAAGTCAAACATGGCTCCCTGTGCAAGTTAATTGTGGGCAAAATAACTTGTCATAACAAGTTTCTTTCACTGTCTCATTAATAAGTCTTGACATTCCCTTAGAGGAATCTTGTACAAGGGTGAGAGAGTAGTACAGGTTTTTTATAATTTTTTGGCTTGGATTTTAATTCTTGACATCTGTGCTTTCACTTTTCTCTATTCACAGTACTGCAAACAGATCTAAATTATTGCTAGTAATAAGAAGTTTATTTCATAAAGGTATAATTTGTTTAAGAAGTCCTATAACACATCTTGTAATAAGACATACCTGATTTTTCTCACACTAGGCAGTGGCTATCAATTTGTCTGAAAGAGGATACATACAGCTACCTTTGTTTTTTAACAGGTGTAGTAATAATCCTAAAATTGGGAATTAGGATGGAATTGTGGAACTCTAAAATCTAGGCTCTGCTCAGAGGAGGCTTTCCTAGGCATATGTCCATTAACAGATAATCTGGTAAATTTGGGTAGGCTGGGGTGGCCATGCAATCTAATGACTACCTAAGCAAGGCTGATCTGGCATGTAGGGCAGGTTCAGCAGGGCAAAAATATGCTGTGGGAACACCAAAATCCCCTGGCACATTCGCTGTGAAGTTTCTGTACTAACTACTGCAAAACAAGATGCAGGAAGTCAGCCATCAGAGCTAGCAACATGTGGTGGTTTACCCCCAGCTGAACACCAGGTGCACACCAAAATGGCTCTACCTCCCCCCTCCTCCACAGGGCAGGAGAGAGAAAATACAACAAAAGGCTCATGGATTGGGGTAAGAATAGGGAGAGATCACTCAGCAATTACTGTGATGGGCAAAACAAATGTGGGGAAAAAAATTAAGTTTATTACCTATCAAGTCAGAGTAGGGTAATGAGAAATAAAACACCCTTTTCCCACTCCTCCCTTCTTCCTGGGCTCAACTTCACTGCTGAATTCTTCACCTCCTTCCTCCTAGCAGCACAGGGGGACAAAGAACAGTGGTTGTGGTCAGTTCATCACACATTGTCTCTACTGCTCCTTCCTCTTCAGTGGGAGGACTCGTCACATTTCTCCTTTGCTCCAGCATGGGCCTGTCATAGTGTCACAGCTTCCATTCACCTGCTCCTGTGTGGGGTTCTCCAGGGGTTGCAAGTGCATTTGTGCACTCCATGGACCTCCAGAGACTGCTCCACAGCTTCAGGGGAATCTCAGCCCCAGAACCCAGAGCACCTCCACCCCCTCCTTCTGCACTGACCTGAGTGTCTACAGAGTTGTTCCTCTCACATATTCTTGCACTTTTGACTACTGCTCCATAGCAAGTTTTTCCCCCTCTCTCAAATATGTTCCTCTAGAGGTACTGCATCTGTCATTAATGGGCTCGGCCTTGGCCAGCAGCAGGTCCATCCTGGAGCCATCTGGCTTTGGCTATGACCAATATGGTGGAAGCTTAGATCAGCTTCTCACAGAAGATGCCCCTGTAGCCCCTCCCAGTACTAAAACCTTGCCAGGCAAACACAGGGAGAAAAAGGTCGGGTCCCCAAAAGTCCAAAGTCAGCATCTACTGTGTTTTTTGCATAATATGGACATTATATATTCCTTCTGCCCCCACTCCTAACTGGAAAGAGCCCAGAAAATATCATTCTTTGTAACAACAACAACAACAACAAAAAAATTGCCTGCCTTGGAACTCAGTAGGAGATGAAGTGCTTTTTTACTTTTTTCTATTTTATTTTCATTGTTTAGTCTAAAAGTCTGAAAATGCTGAGATAAAATCAAAAACAATGAAAAAATGTATCACAACATGTTTGTAGATTTCTGTACATGTTCTTCTAGAGACCTATATTATTTAGCTTATGTGACAAGTATTTCTCTAACCTCTACCAAAAAAGTGAATCAAAAGAAAAGCATACCAGCAGGTCTCAGAGTTATTAATTATGAAAGCATGATGTTTTAATGGGATTTTCTGACATTTTCAGATTCTAACATATACCATTTTTGTGACCAGAACTGATCTTCAGTAACCTACATTCAATTATCAGTTCTGTCCACTAAGTTGCCACTAAGCAGACACTACAATGTTTTGCAGAATTCACAGTCTTCTCTGGGAGACAGATTACAGCAAGGTTCATGGTACTATCAAGAACCAATATTCATCTGCAATTAGCCTCTTGTGCTTGTAATAAACAACCTGTATCACTTCAAAATTCCTTTTACCTGCTAGTTCTGGTAGGCATAAAAGCCTGTTCCAGCTAGGAAAACCAGTGCCCTCTCTAAAGATGGTCTGATTTTGTCAGACCTAGGGAAGGAAACACACTAAAAGAATAGAAAATCTCTTTATAGCAAAAAAGGCAAATAATTTCATAGCCCTTTATATCCCAACCAGCTTTAAGGTACTGATTTAAAGGAAATTTCTTCCTAGCCTTAAGAAAAATGGGTTCAAATATATCCAAAGGTTTACACCAGTCCAAAGCGACATATTTCCATGTTGGCCAAGTCCAGAGTTACACAGACAAAAAACCCAGGCTGCCTGTGCTGTGTCCTGGGTTGAGGGGTATTCTATTACCATCCTCATGAGCTGTTGAAATCAGGTGGGGCAGTGTTTCCTTGCCTCCTCCCCCCAGACTATCTTGCTGTTAATGGCCCATCATTGTCCTGCCGCATGACTCAGAGATAACTCCCTCCGGACCATCTTCTGTTAACGAGCCTAATCAACACTTGGCCTCATGACTCATTACTCCATTGTGAGATGCTCCACCCAGAGGGAGGAACCAAGCATCCCATCGTGGATATAACTGGGACTCTGAGCACCAAAGAGGGGACTCCACTGGATTTCCAGAGGACAGGAGCTACACAGCCACCGCTGGATTTTCTGAGGAAGAGCAGACCCCTTCTACTACAGGATCACCACTTCAGAGGATTGCAGCCACCATTCCACCAGACTGCTACCACTACCCTGCCTAACAGGGACTCAGGTTGTATCTTGACTCTGTCAGTATTTTCTTTTACTTTCTTTTCCTTTTCTTTAATTTCCATTAAATTGTTATTCTGACTTGGTGCCTCTCACTGGTTTGTTTTCAAACTAGCACAGCTGACAGGACCAATTGTGGAAAACTGAGTTCAGTTTTGGGGCTCCAAAGAGATCAGAATATAAGAATACAAAAAAAAAGAAATTTTGAAAACTTGATACAAAAATAATCTGTGGAACTTTCATAAATCTTCTCCAAATATATTGTAATAATTTACAGCGGTTTATACACTTGGATCTATACTGCATTTCTGGACAGAGTTCCAAGTGAGGGACAATGTAAAAATTGCACAAGAGTCTTGTCCTTTCTGAGGCACAGGAGCTGCCCTTTGACATGTGTTCAGGGCTTGTCACGTGCATGGGACTTCCAGTCTAACTCTATCCTCAGAGACCGACAATTTTTAGCTCTAGTGTAACACATACCATACAGGTTTTGTGAACCCTTAGAAAGATGAAATCCTCAGGAAGCTGATAAACTTGTGCTTCTAGTGATCTTGCATTGTTGGAAGGGCACAGCTCTGACTCTAACATGTCATGCACAGCAGTGACAGTACTAGATTGTGAAATTAATTTATTTAATGCATGTGGCAGGCAGGTAATAATGTATTAACTACGCACAACACCCCAGCCCCCTGTACAAAATTTGGTATTTGGTAGTTGGTGAAGAAGCTCTGCAGTACGAGTTTAGAGAAGAAAATGCAGGGGGGAGAGGAGAGGGCTGCAATATCAGAGCCCAAGGATATTTGAGAAGACAATGGCTCTACTGGTTTGAGAGAAATTTTGGAAGTTAATATGTGTCTAGACGAACAGCAGGAATATAAGGAGAGAAGCTATGTTGTTTAATGTCTCCTGCACCAAAAAAGGATTATTTACTTGGAAATGAGCTGCATTCAATGAAATGGCTGACCACTCCCCTTAAGATAAAATCAAGCCTTTACTGAGGCTTTACTTCCTCAGCAAAAGGGTTGAAAAGAACAGATGAATAGTGATGGAGAAACTCTCTTTGATTGTAGTCAACAACAGGTAAGAAAAATAGAAGTGTTGCGTGGAAATAGTATGGGAAATACAGCCCAAACTAACTTGTCAGTCCTGGGCTGGCTTTGTGCATACTGTGAATGGAAAACTCTTGTAGATGAGAAGAAATGCTGTAGTCAGTCTGTGTATTTAATACTCAATGGCCTTTGCAGAAATGCCTAATCTGAGCTGGAAGCTGATGATTTCCTACATGTTCTCCATGTTCTCCCTACCCTGTCTTTCCAAGTTACACCTTTGTTTAATGACTTTTTTTTTTTTTAAGAGAGAAATTTTGAGCTAGAGAAAAAAACTCCCTCCTTGGAGACACTTAGAAGGTGACAGCTTAGGTAAACAAAGTATATTTTTTCCCTTCAAATGAAAACTGTTTGTGAATTTCTTTTCCCCAAGATGAAATGTGAATTTCTTCCTTGAGCATCTTGGTTTTATGAACTAGGGTTTAATATTTTGAATTTCTTCTTACACTTTTAGCATCAACTGATTATTTTTTACCAAATATGCTGATAATTTTTTTAGATTTTTTTTTGACAAGTGAAGCTTTAATAAACTGCTATTTTTCAAAATATCCCGACTCCCATTTATCATAGAATGATCTAATAAAGACAAATATTCAACCAATAATGAAAAGCTAAGTAATGTTTAAACTCTATTGTATGCAGGGAAGTACATTAAGGCAGATCTAAGAGACAGTTTAATGGATTTAGCTTTAACAATCAGACCTGGACTTATTATAAATCAAATACCACTGTATTTCAGCAGAATGTACACCCACTCATTCATTAACACTGTACAGTGCAGATTATAAATATTAGTGAAGACACCTCCAGCACTTGAAGAATCTTTCCTCAGAACAGCAATAATTGAACAATAATGATGACAGTCTTATTTTTATGAATCACTATAACTTATTGATTTGCATCAGGGACTTGAAAGAGCTTTCTCAGCCAGTATACAACAGGGAATGGTTATAAGCTTTTAAAAAGCTAAGGAAAGAAGGAGAGCAGACAGGAAGAAAACAAAATGAGAAGAAAAATAGTCGAATGGTGGTGGAAGCAACATTTGGTATCAGATAATTTCAGACATAATCAAGATGTAATGAGGGCCCCTAATTTACCAACAAGGTGATAAAAGATAAACTGATTACCCTACCTCACATATGTGTTTCTGCATACACATGCTGTTGAGGAAATTTATGGTTTATCTTTATTTTGCTTTACAAAACAAAAAAAGAGGCAACACATGTAAATATTTTATGAATTGCACATGCATAATAGTGTAAGCGCAGGAGGAAAGGGACTTTGCTGCTGACTGATATACAGCTTCAAACAACTTAAGCAGTGTAAAGTTCTGGAAATACGATTACTATGAAAAAGAGCAGAATTCTCCTGTCTTCTTTTTGTAAAAGGTATTTGTTAGAGAGCTTTCTCCTATCTTCTATCTCGAAATTGGTAGAAAATTGAATACTCTGTACAGATATGAATGTAATACTGGCATATATCTCTGTTTTCAAGTAGGAGGTGTTTGTGTATCTGTGCGCATTATTGTTAGCTTTTCTTCTCTCTTCTTTTTGGAAGACAGGAAAGGTCTCATTTCACAAACATAAAAGACAACTGGAATTGTTTAACTGTTGATCTGGTCTCAGCCAGGGTAGAGTTAATTTCTCAGCAGCTGCTACAGTGCTGTGTTTTGGATTCGGAATGAGAATGGTGTTGATAACACACTGATGTTTTGAGTTTTGCTAAGCTGTGTTTATCCTGAGTCAAGGACCCTTTTCTCCTTGTCTCACACTCTGCCAGTGAGGACATACACAAAAGAAACTGGGAGGCAGCACAGCTGGGACAGGTGGCCCGACCTCCCCAAAGGGATATTCCACACCACAGAATGTCAGGCCCAGAATGTAAACTGGGGGAGTTACCTGGACAGGAGGGCTGATCTGAGTTTGGGAAGTAGGGTCTGACATCAGTCAGTGGACGGTGAGCAATTGCATTGTGTGTCACTTGTTTCTTTTTTATTATAATCATTATTGTAATTTACTGTTACTATTCTATTTTACTTTCTCTTCAATTATTAAACTGTCCTTATCTCAACATGCAAGTTTTACTTCAATTCTTCTTCCCATTCCACTGCAGTGTGTGGGGAGACAGGGGGTCTGAGCAACTGGCTGCGTGGTGCTTAATCTCCAGCTGGGCTTAAACCACGATGACCATTTATTTTATTATACTAAGTTTGCACCCATACTTATTGAGCCTCAAATAGCTTGGATGCCACCAAATATTAAGTTCACTTGGACATTGTGGTATTTTTCTATAGCTGTTTATAACAAGAGCAAACTTACATATTTCACGTCAGGAATTCTTTATGCTGGCATTCAATGGTATAACAATTACTTTCTTTTTCAATACACTTCCTTTTTAATGATCTAGAATTCTCACACCTTATCTCAGCCTAATATACTGAAATCAGTCTCATCAAGGCCAGATTCTGAATAAAGCTCAGCTGTGCAAAAGAAATTTTGATGTTCAGAAGTTCACCATAAAGCTCCATGGTGATTGAAGTCTAGAGAATTTCATTAATAGGGATAATTAAATTATGGCAGTGTGTCCCTCTTGGAACCCTGAAATATGTAAGCTTGTAACATAATCCAATGAAACATAGATGTTTAGGAGTCTTTAGTATGAGTAAAAATGTCAGAAGTATTATTTTAATATGTTTCTTAATTGCTGTATAGTCTATGTTCATAAAACCATGTGTTGGCAAGTACAATTACAAAATGAACTTCAATATGAAGTACATCCATATTGATTAGGTTAGTGCAGATTACAACACAGTGGTCATATATTACCACACAAAGTGTTCACATTGTAAACATGCTGAAAAAGAATTCTTGCCAAGATACTGCAGCTGTGGATGCCCTGGCACTGGTTTTCAGGTTATGGCTCCCTGAGACAACAAAGAGAATTAACCCTTGGTGAGATTGCCCTTCCCCAAATGAAATGAAATACACAGTGGAACCAGAGCAGCAAGAATCTTGTGAAGTTCTTTTACTAGGGCACCTGGGAAACACCTTTTTGGGTCAGAAGATTTGAAACAAGTTAACAGTTGTAACATAACCCAGAGTTTTGATATATGGGAAGATGCAAACAACCAAGTAGGTACACCAACTATTAATCTTATTTGCCCTCTATTAGCAGCTCTAGGATGTTTTCTGGCTAAGTCATGATGCAACTCTCCAGAACAGCAAAAAGAAGAACTTTAGCCTGTATCAAGCACTATTCTATCCTCTCTGAAACTATCACAGAGGGATCTCCATGGTGAGCAGCTGAGGCACAGCAGCCCACTCTTGCTCTGCAGTAACAACTCATGTAGAGATGCCCCCACTTGCACAGATTTCAAGTAATATCTCAAATCTCAATTAAAGCATCTATGTTCTACTTTGCTTACAGTCCTAACAGTGTAATTGTGTACCATTACCGGATGAGGTGAATATCACAGTATTAAGAAAAGCAATTTTATATGAAATTTATTTACAAAATGAACATGGTTGCATGTGGAAGCCATATTACAAAATATGTTCTCAGAATCAAAGCAAAGGCTGAGGGTTATGTGGACATAGAAGCAGAACAGCAGCATTTTGGGTAGGTTCCATGTCTGGGATGCTTTCCCTCATGCTAGGAATCAGGATAAACATAATAATTAACCATGGTGCCTTCACAACATTTCGTATGAACTGTTCCAGGACACAGAAAGATACAATGCAGTAAACTTTTCATTTTCTGTGTCCAGTGCCAAGAACATAATTTGCCTTATTGATGACACTTCTGGATGATAATTCATACTACGATATTTGAATTAAAAAAAAAAAAGTATTAAGAAAAAGGTGTCCACTTAAGCAGTCTGTGAGAAATATTTCTGACTGTGAGCAACAGATATGTGTTCAGAGTTCCACTACACATATATGGGTTTTAAAAGAGATACAAAATAATATATTGGAACCATAATGATTATCTTTGATTTGTTCTAAGCAATTTCCACAGTTATTAGGAACTTCTGCTGAAAAGAAAGAGGACATATGTACATATGTGGTGGGTTGGCTCCAGCCATCATCCAAACAGCACTCCAGCCACTCCCTCAGTCCCGTCTTCTGCCAGGTAGGAATGAAATACAAGGAAAGGGAGAAGACTCATGAATGAAGGCACAGACAGTTTAACCGGTGAAGTAAAAGCTGCACGTGCAGGCAAAGCAGGACGAGGGATTCCCTGAGCAAGCAGGTGCCCGGCCACTCCCCAGGAAGCAGGGCCTCAGCACACCTTGCCTTGGGAACCCACATGCCATAAGGCCAGCTGCTCCTTCTGCCTCCCTCCTGGAACTGTTCTTGCTGAGCACCATGGGGCATCTCCTTGTCCAGCTGGGGTCAACTGGGCTGTCTGTGTCCCCTCCCAGCCACTTGCCCATCCTGATCCTGCTCACTTGGAAGGCACAGGGAGGATGAGAAGCAGAGAAAGCCTTGGCACTGTGCAAGCACCGTTCACCAGTAGCTGAAGCATTGGTGTGTTATCAGGGCTGTTTTCAGCACAAATCAGAAACGCAGCACTTTCTGGGCTGCTCTGAAGAAAATGAACTCCATCTCAGCCAGAAGCAGTGCATTGAGAAATGGAAACGAAAATGGAATTGGGATTTCTCATTCCTCAAGCTGCAAGGAGCAGTCATATTCTAGGAGAGCTGCACTAGCCCCCAGTTAAAAGTGGAGAATCTGGATAGTATTACTCCTGTCACTGGCATCCAGAAGTGGCATATTCTTTCAGAATTTTTTTTCTTTTGATGGACTTCTTTTGCAACGTATTTATGTATCAGCTTCTTCAGACTTAGGAGTAATAAGCTGATGTTCACAATGCACTGAACTGTCATTATCATGTGCTAACAATGTCCAATGTTAGGAGGCTAACATACGAAACTTCAGTTGACAGACAGTGTGTTGCATGGTAAAGTTGCTACGGCAGTTCTCAATTGCTTCAGTCAACAGCCTCTAAAGCTGCAAACACTAAAAAGCAAGAGGTATATTCTATCTGCAAACCTTGGTAGGTGGGAGAAAGTATCTGACTGGAGTTCTGTCATAGTTTCAGCATTAGACATTAAGGCTGTACAGTATTTTATTATGCATATTTATTTATTATTATTTATTGTACTTACTTTATTGATTGTTGGCAATTAGAGAGAATGATAACCTGATGATTAGTCACTGTTTGGTGGCAGGGAGACCGTTCCCTTGGTGGGTGAAATCTCAAGTTATTTTTGATCCTGAAGTATAGGCGAGAACAATCCCTAACTAATGACTAGGAGAGATGAGAAAGATATGTATCTCTGAGAACAAGTCTCCCTGTATGAAACATGATGTGCTAAACCTCTCCTACAGACCAGACACTCTGTACCACTTCAGTACTAAATAAAGATGAGGAGTATCATGATTATTTCAAATTGATAAACTGACAAAAAGTTAGTGTGTTGGTTTTGGTTACACTGTTCTCAGCCAGATATGCTTGTGTTCCCATGCTAAAGGATTTTCATTACATGATCCTAAGGAATATAACCTTGATTATTTTTTTCTCTCAAAATAAAAAGGAGTATTATACTCTAGAAGAAATCTGAAGATTGTCAAAATCGAAGAGGTCAATGGAAAATTATGCTTTTCTATTGGATAGGCATGATGAATGAGAGGTGACTCAAAAATATGAAAGACAATTCATTAAGCCTATGGAACAAAATACCTAGAAAAAGAAATGAAAAAAAATTATGCTAACAGGATCCTTCACTTCTGGAACTCTTGACTCACTGCTCATCAGACTTTCCTCTGAAAATCACAGGCTTCCTGTGAATGAATAGAATGAATAGACATAAAAAAGTAGTTTAATTCTCATTTTCTTTTCTTTCATTCTAAGTTATGGGTAGCCATTAGTCTGAGGTTGCTGCTTGCTAAGGAACAGGAGATTGTTCCCTTAAGATCCTTCTGTACAATCACACATACAGCTCTCCAACAGACAAAAAACCTTCAGGTCTTTGGGATCTTTGTGTCTGGATTTTGGTTCATACTTGTTGCTGTTAGAAGTGCCTGTAGTATACTATCTTCAGTGTTACCCTGAAAATATTTTACTCCAGGTGGTTCTCTGCAAATGGACACTGATGTTAGTTTGCTTCCTTACATGCTAAGCTTTTAAAAAACCACCAATTGGCAAAGAAACATTCCACTAATTTCAAAAAAGTACAAGTTTTCTGTTGCCAAATATGGTTTTAAAAATAAGCAGGAAGTGGCTTATTATTTGCGCATTTTGATATTTTATGGAAGATAAAGCTTTGAAAGTTTTCTTATTTTGGAGGCTTGCAGAAAAGACTATGGCAGAGACAAAAGCAAAGTAAACCTGTGCCATCCCACTGTCATTGCTTCAAGGTGGGGGTTGTAGTCAGGAACCTGTCAATGCTGAAATGTGTCCCAACTGAGCTGATTTTCCTACGTTTTTTTGGGAATAAGACCAGCAACACTTTCCATACAGGAGCAAAAAAAAAAAGGATAATATTTGATCACTGCTGGCCTGGGACTAAACATGTAGAAATCCTCTCTTACAACCTAAGTCTCTAAGTGACACACTTTCCTGAAACTTGCAGATTAATTGCATCAAAAGTCGCTTTTTTAACATGTTAGTTAGCATCCATTTAAACTTTTTTTTTTTTTTACTGATGGGATGAAGATGTAAAATAATGTTTCATTTACTCTGGATGGTGCTAACACCCCTCCCATGAGTAAGTTCAGATTGCAGAGCTCATAGAAAGAAAAAAAAATTTTGTAAAATAACATGGTACCTATTGTAACCCTCACTTTTCCCTTTGTTAGCCAAGTCAGTGGGTCAAAGCAGCATATTCCAGTTGTTTTGTGCTATGCTGGTAATGTACAGCAGTAGAAGCTTCTGTTTACTTAGGTACTTAGACTGTAGGGAGGCTTCCTTGTGTGATGGCAGAAATATGAAGCAGAGAGACCATATCTGGACTAAATATGACTTCCAAAGTGTACATTACTTCCAGTAACTGCTTTCCATATATACTGATCAAACATGCTTGGTAAGCTGAGTGTTTTCATTTGAATAGTAAAAAACCTTGTAACTCTCAGACAACTAGTATTTTTGTAGCAAATAATACAGGGAGTGAACACATTTCCTTGGTATTTTAGGGTGAAGAGCAAGTAGAATGGAAATTTTCTGTAGTTCAAATCAGAAGATAACAAACGGTGGGTTTTTTAGCCCTACCACTCATTCCTTATCTTGGAGTACCGCTCACTGAGATGCAGAGCACGGAGTACTCTGTAGGAGCTCTTTGAAAGTACTGTCAGCACAAATGCCTGTGGGCTTCGTGTTTAGGATAAAGGCTCATAAAGAAAAGTGAAGAAAAAAGTTTAATATTAAGCAATTTTTCAGCTAGGTTTACCAGGCTGTGCCAGGTGTGACATAAGCAGAGGTATCTTCTGCAGCAGAAGCTAACTGCTAAACTTAACAGGGCATTTTTCTTTGCAAACTCACTTTCTCTGCTCCCTAGCTTAATTTTTGGGCACATCTAGAACTCCAGAACCTCTTAAGTGGGAGGATATGCTTTTTTTTCCTTCCCTTTTGATGTCATTTTGCAGGGAGAATTGGCAGTTTTTTCCTTTGCCCCTTCTATCATGAGACTGCTGACAGCAAGCTGTGCCCCCACCAGCATTCCTGCCTCTGCTCCATCAGCTGAAGCTGTCTGCCTTTGCTTTTTTCTTTGCATGTGTGTATGCATGCCTGTGTTCCAGCGCGTGTGTGCCTTCCCACCTACACCCAGCTCCCCTGTCAGAGGATACTGTCCTTGAACTTGATCAAAACCCTCACAAGCTGTGCCATGAGTTGAGTCGCTTACCTCTGCCTCTGGAGGAGTTTATCTCCCTTGACAAGGTTTTGTCTGGTTTTAGTGGCACGGCTGGTGACAGGCCATGCACGCAACAGCATGTGACCCCGGCTTCTTGCATCCATGCGGGCAGTCGTCAGAGCTGTCACACAGTCAGAACAAGTTAATTCAGTGTGTGGAGAGAGAGGTGCAGTCTGTAATAATATCAGGCCTCTGGAGAGGGTGCTGTCAGGCAGCGTGTACTGGCGGCTGCCCCAGCTGCTATCTCCTCCCTACGAGGATACGAGCTGACAGGCGGCAGGTTTATCCGCCTGGGGCAGGCTAGGGAGCACGCATGTTAATTTTCTGTCTGTGCAACAGAGCTGGTAATATTGCTTGCTGTGGTGCTTGAGAAACCACTTCGTGCCTCTCACCTTGGTCTATCGTTGGAGGCAGCAAGATGCACTTGCTGGGGTGTCCAGAAGACAGTAGCAGGTCAGGGCTCCCTTCTGCTGAAGTGCTTGGGCTGCTCCTCCTCTGACCTTTCTTACTGTGCTATTCTTGATTTGCATGGATCACTCTGTGCCTGTATATTTCTTTCTCCCTTGGACAGGAGGTTGTTGCTTGTGGTGGCCTTTAGAAGTTATAGGGCTATTGATTAAGTTCACTTGTGTTTGTGTAAGTGTGTGTGTATATTGCATATATACACACACACACTATACCTATGTACACATGTGGAATTTCTTGAAGGATTTCAGCTCTGGATGAGGCATTGTAAGGCAGAATCTCTGCCTATAAAATGTATGTAATATTGTAATTAAAATTATACCAATACTACTAACAATCTGTGTCAGTCAAATGAAATTTCTCTTCACTGACAGACATGACAGTCTTCAGATCTGGATGGTCAAGGACTCTGTCTAGAAACATCCAGGTGTGCTTAAACAGCAAGACTTGGTAGCACTTAATTTAGTGACCAGAATCAGCATGAGAAAATGGTGGGATTAAACATAAAGAAAGAAGAAAAATCCGCATGTTTTTATATACTCCTACACTCTTGACTAAAATACATTTAATCCAGGAATACAGCAAGGAAAGTATGACTGCTGCAAAGAAAGTAGTAAAAATGCTACCAGCCTAAAAGGCTTTTACCTGGTGGGAGTGGGAAGTGTGAAGCTAGAGACGTTGTACATACAGACACATGGAAGTGGGCAGACCTATGGCTATTAGCTGGGACGTGAGTTGGGGAAAATTCTGATCCTTGCCTGCAGCTGCACTGGCTTTGCTTCTTCTGCCTTGCATAATCTAAACCAGAAAAGCTCTCCAATGAGATAAATAGCGTCTTGTCTACATAGCCAAATAGTATCTCTTTTGTCATAAACTGTTCTGTATTTGATTGACTGAACTTAGGAAAAAATGTTACTTTCACTTCACTCTTTATTTTTAGGCTGGGTAAGGCTGTGGGAAGGGAAATGTGGGAACAAAATCTAAGGGGGAAATCACTCTAAAGTCCATTGGTCTTTCTTGTAGCAATGCCTGAGTGGTAAAATCAGAGAGAGGACAAAGAATTTCCTTTTAACCTCTTGACTACAGTGATTGAATATGGATGAATTGGATTTGAGACTCACGTGTCTGAAGCTGATTCTAGAATTACGTATTTAGAAATGAAGACAAAATCTAGTGTTTTAGGAAATGCAGGTTAAGAGTTGACTCATTATACCTGAATTCTACTGTGGGCTCAGAACAAAGCGAAGGAAATGTCTTTTCACACCACGTTAATTAAAGCTGTGAACTCCTTGCGATAAAGATGACGTCAAAACCAAAGCTAATACGAATGAGAAAAAAGAGTAGGACACTAATAGCTAACAAGAATATTCAGAATTGCAACAACTTATGATAGTGCATATTTCAGAATCCAAAGAATCATTAATCTCAAAACTTCACAGTTCTAACATGAAACTGTGGCAGTGCAAGTGACTCCAGCCATTCTGTCTCCTGAGGAGAACTCAGACAACCAGCTGTGGGGGTCGGCAACCCCATTGGCATGTAACTCGCAGTCATGGTCAGAACCTATGATTCCCTTGTTCTGTCTTTTGCATGTTTCCCCCTAATTGGTTAATATTTCCCCCTCCCTGTTTTATGTATAAAGTTATGTATATTCATTTCCCTTCTTTTATATGCATCAGTCCTAGAAAGTTCTTGGTTCCTCAACTCCCCATTGAATCCTTCCCTAAGTCCCTCCTATGTGTTGTTCCCATTGGTTCCCTTGCTCTCAACTCTGCCTACTTGCCCCTATCCCATTGGCTGAGATCCCTTTCCCCGCCTATCTTGTACCAAGTATAAGATCCCTGGCCCCTCCTACCAATTTGCCTCTGCGTCCCTGTCACTTCATCGGAATAAACCTGCGTGGAACACGTACGGAGAGAGTCCCCTCTCTTCTTTTGGTCGGCTACTGCACGCTTACTCGACCACTTTAGAGGGAAGCTCCCTTGGGTGAGGAGCTCAGCTCCGTCAGCCCGCTTGACTTGTGGGTGTGTGACTGCCGTACCATGGACGGGACTGTGGCGAGACGTCCGGGCCCCTTTTAAGCTAGCATGCAGCTCCTCGTTATGAGACAACTAAAGAATAGGACATACATTACTTTTAGTGCTGCTAAGATTCAGGAGCAGGAAAACACATTACTTGGACTATGTGTTCTGACCCAGCTCGTCAACACATGCCTCAGATGGGTCAGGGCTCTACCTCCACTTGGGAGTGCTGCCACTGGGCTGTGAGGTCTGGCTTGTTTCCTGAAAGCAGACTGTTAAATTCTTGTCATTCTGTTGGACACCAGGAGCTTGCCACTGACCTGATTTCTAGATTTTTTGATTCTTACCCTTGAATTCACATTTTAAGGAAACTGTCCAGAATCAATCCAAGGCCTTTATTTTTCCAACTGATCTCGAAGTTTTCATCACTCTCTATGTTTGTATATCTATATAGGAAGGGATTATCCTCAGAGATCTCCAAGACTGAATTTCAGTTGTCAACGGCTTAGTCAAGCATGAGACCCTTGATACCTGTGCATTTCTTAAACAGGACCACCAGCTGTCCAATAGAGACAGACATCACTGAGGGTTACACCACTAAGCTCTTTTTTTCCTCTGTAGCTAGGGACAAAGTATAATTGCAGATTTTTACAAGTGGAGAACATGGGGCAAGAAAGCTGAGTCTTGCTGCCAGGAGGGAAACAAACAGAAGCTTCAGACAGACACTTGCCTCTGGAATAGGTAGTGTAAGAGCAACTTTACAAACAGTATTATTTTAAATATGACTCTATGCTACTAAAAATATTTTTTGTTGTTAGGTTAAATTAGAATTTTATAATTTCTTACCGTTGTCATAAGACAAAAAAACCTGTGCATTAACACATGAAATGTCAATCTCATAGCATGACAGATGGATTGGACCGTAGCTGTGATTATATATTAATATTTACAATGAGGAACAGTTTAAAGGATTTCAACTTCTTTTTGTGTGAGACTTTTTGAGATTTCATAATAACCATGTGGTAGGTTATTCAGTACAGTGTGTTCTTAACCATTTTATGTATCTTTAGGAAACAGAATATTGAAATAGAGAATATATTTATACTATTTAAAAACAACACTTTGACAATACCTATTTATTACAGGATTTGAAGTCCCTCAAAATATCCTACCTTGTGTGCAGTGGTTTATGTAGTGAGACATAAACTGAAATCATGTTATCTGCAACACACGTGTACGATGTACTGGACTACTGCGTGTGCTGGGGCATCTTATGTTGATACATAAATGACGCACATTATAGGATCCTTTGATATATGGTTGGTCTCTGAAGAAGTGTCTTGAGTGAAGGCTAGGAAGTAAAAACGAGCTCATTGTGTGCTGCTTTTCTCTCAAGTAAGGTGAGCTTGGAAGAATAGGAATATAATGAAGTACTGATTTGCTCTGGTAGTGCTTTCTTTTTTTGGGTAAATTATTACAATTGTATTAAGTCAGTGTCCCTTGAATTGCCAATCCTTTCAACAAGGACTGGAGCAGAGATTGCTTGCATTTATGGTAGGAACTTCATTCTTACAGCTTTTTGCTCACTGACTGTAAAGTACTTCTCAGCTTTGTACCTGTCTCCGTACTGTGTCTTGTCTCTTCAAATGTGATTCGGGTTTGCTTGGTGTAAAGCCAGTGCCTTTATTTTTCACCTCCCCCACTCTTTGAGGGCATATTCACCTGTATCAGGGATGAGCTGATCAGCTGTGGACAGATGGCAGGTCTGCCTCAGCCTCCTGAGCAGCTGCCTCTGCTGACAAAGATGCCCTGTGTCTCCTCAGCTGAAAGAACAGGAGAGGGCTTGAGAATCATTGAATATTTCATCTGACATGAAGTGAAGAAGTGATTTTACAACTTACTTCTGGTAATTAAATTAAATCAATTCCCTTCACATGTATTTTATTCCTTGCTTGATTATTTCAAGCAAGAGGAGTGGCAGCATAGGCTGTGTTCTCTCCCTCTTTGACTCTTGTACACAAGCACCATCGCCTTTGCCGACCTCCTCAGGTGTGTATAGAACTTTAGGTTCAGGTCTTTCTTTCTGAGAGGGGGAGGTCATATAATTTTGACTAATCTGATGGTATATTCTGGCTGCTAGAAGTTTAACCAAAGTTGGGGGAAAAGTCAGAGTAGTGTGTTTTATTATCTGGGTTGTTTCTTTTTTCCCTGTTGTAGTCCCCGGAGGTGCAGGAAGCATTGCAAAGGTGTGGTAGAGATCTGAATAAAAATGCTCTGACACTTGCTCACTACTGTCTTGTCAGTGTAGATATAGTTTCAGCTCATCAAAACACCCCTGCAGGCAAGAACAAGACAGCTTTTCTCTCCAGTCTGCTGCTGAAAAGGCTTTAACAGAGCGGGAGCCAGTAAATTAACACTGGCTATTACCAGGTTGAGGGGTTTTGTTTCACACTTACTTAATTTTGTAGTCATGTGGTTTGGACTTAGGATAGGAGAGTGGTGGCATAATCTTCTGCATGACTTGTTACTGGGCTACCCATTACGATGTGCAGGTTGAATCTGCAGGGAGACAGAAAATTTGGTTTAGCTGCACTGTTCACTGGCATCGTTCTTGGTGCTGATTTTATGGATGTAAAAGTTCACATTTTATCAGACCAGTCAGGTGTTAGGTATGACCCCAGAGCAATCTATCAGCTAGTGGCAATTGCCTAATACTCTCCTCTTTATCCCCATGCTGGCGACAGCTCAGCTGCTCAGGATAAGATACTGTCTTTCACAGAAATGTTTTCACTATGATTCAGGGTCCCCTGAATATTTTGGTGTCTGTCACCTGTCCAAGAGGAATAAATGTTAGATCAGGTAACACTAAGTAAAAGGGCAGTGTATGGGGAAAGTCAGAGGATGGGTGTTGGTTTTAGGTTGCCTGTCGCAGTGACCACTACTGTCCACTGCCCAGGCTAGCTCCAGCGGAGTGCAGCAGGAGTGGGGAGCAGCTGGAAGCACAAAGCTTTAAAGCCGCTCCTCTGAAGCCTCTGCTCTACCCAGGGGAGCACGGGCTCCAGGCGCTGTAGCAGCCAGCAGCCCTCGACGAATGGAGAGACAAAAAGTAACGAGGAAGCTTGCCCCGGGAGCAAATCCAAGTTTATGAAAGAGTATCCACAGAGGACAAGCCTAGAGCAGCTTTGGGCAACACCTTATAAGGGGAGGCATTACAATGGGGATGGCTTAACAGGGAACCAATAGGGATCCCTAGGGGAGGGATATGGACAGGGATAGACATTCACATAGGCCAATAGCCTTGAGGGGTGGAGGGAAAGGGATCACATGCCCCAATGGGGCGTCGAGGTTTAGGGGATTTCCAGAGGGGAGGTATCAGAAGGGGCAGGATCTCAGTGGATTGACAAGGACCATATAAGGATAAACAGGGAGGGCTTAGGTGATGGACACAGAACTTCTGGGAATAACGGGAGGGGTTTGGGTGATTGATGGGGAACCGACCAGAACAAGGGGAGGAGAACAACCATATAGGGAACACCGGGGGAGCGGCTTGGATCTGGGACAAACCAACTGGGAATGGAAGTAGGGAAAGTAGGGATGAACCATTGGGGTACAAAGAATATACAAAGAACGTATAAAAACATCACATCACCACAGTTGCCACCCCTCTTCACACCCTGGCTGCAGAAGGAAATGGCTCTATTTTTACTTATGGAGAAAACAGGAGAAATGAAAATTGGGATCGCTATTTCCTTCCTTTAGATATAATATGCAACCGTCTCCCACTTACCTGGTGTAAGATCACCATATTGTGTGGGTGGCTCTGGTGGCTTGGTGAGGAATTAGGTACAATGAGGAGAAAATTAAAAGTTTCCTTAGGAGGCAAAGTCATGTAAAGTCCTGAAGAGGAGGTCAGGGACTCTCAAGTGCCAAAGTTTGAGCCCTTTAAGCAATTATATGCTGGAGTGATAGGAGTAAGGAAAAACAAGAGAAAGAGAAAGTAATGGTTGTGTGGAGAGAGTAACAGGAGAAAGGTGTTTTAGTTTGAGCCAGGATGTTAGTCTTCCCCTGCAATATTATTCCCATGAAAATGGGAAAGAAGAATTTGGCTTGTCCTATAATCCTTAGTGATACGATGATTTACATTGGAGTGTGGTTGCTTTCTGGATAGCTAGAGGTTAGTCTTTGGTGAAAACACTAATGGGAGAAACTCCAGGTAGATAAGGTACTTTTGTTATGAATATTGTTATGCATATTTGAAAAGAACATAAAAGTTCTGTTTCCCTCAGTAGCGTAGGTGCTGCACAGCAGGAGCTTATGGCTCTTTGCTTACCACTTTCTCACCTTCCTAGCTGTTGTTCAGTCCCAAAGCCTGGTCTCTATCAGTTTTTTCAGGGTCACATTGCTATTGCTACTGTGGCTGTGGCTAGTGTTTTGGCTTTCTTGCTCCCTTTGCTCTCTGTCCCTCTGGTCCTTTGGCATCCTTTTTTTTACAGACATGCAAAAGCTTTGAACATAATATCCAGTGAACCACCTACACCCATGGTGTGAGATGGAAGGAAAAAGTTCAGTGAGTACAGAGATTCATCAAAATCTTTTCCATTCTGTGCAACAAAGTGTAAGATTTTTGTGATCGGGTTACATTTCTTAGTTCTCTTTCAGGTGCTATAGTGCAGCACCAGTCAGAATACTCACTCTGGCTGTTCTGCTTCACCCACTTCTGAAGGCCAGGAAGAGGTGAGGTGACAGAAGTTCATGAAGTCCACAGAGAGCTTTAAGAAGTCAGGCTGGAAATGGCTGCAGAATGAGAAAGCTGCTACACAGATGAGATGAGGTTCTGGTAGCGTGAACACAAGGACCCCAAGAAAAACAGAGGCCCCTTCCGCACCAAACAAATTACCTCAGGAGAGCGCAGTGAGCATGACCTTGAAATGAGCATATGACTCCATGAAAATTGTGCTGTAAAGAGTAATCTTATACTGGCCAGTTTATTGTAAGAAATAACACCAGAAGGGCCATAGAAGAATTTGTGAAATGATGTTCTGATGAGCCTTGTCTCTTATAAAAGATGCAAGTTTGAGGGAGTTGTTAGAGTAAATTGAAGAAGATTTTCCAATATTGAACAAATACATCATGTGCCCTTTTCTCATAGAAGTTTTGCTGATGAATCAGGTTTATGCTGATATTTTCTTTCCTCCTTATAAATTCACCAGTCTGATTTCCTGCCTATGTACATAATAAATTTCTCTCTCTCTCCTTTTTTTTTTTTCTTTGTGAATTAAAGAATGAAAATATATTGGTCTGATGGTTTCTGTGAAAGTACAATAAAGCTGATTATATATTTTTTCATTTTTCTGTATTTTCTGTTTTTGAATTCTATTACTTTACAAAAGAATAAATGAAGGAAATGGAGGCTGAAAATTTGGTATGAAATCCTCTTGGTGGTTGTGGTATTTGTCAGAGTAGTCCTTGCAAATTGTACAGGCTGTATTTGTTGTTACACTAGAGAACTGGAAGAAAATGTCCGCTTTTATACCTTTCATATTTAATCCTAGACAAGATTGGGGTGGCATCTTTTACAATTTACAAAAGCTCTGGCTCTTTGTGTGTATTTATGGATTTATTGGGCAGTCAGCAGAGAGATCACTGTAGCACATGCAGATATCTAGTCATGTTCCCTTTTCCTCTGCTTGCATATCTTTCTTACCTTTGATGCTGAAGGTAGAATAACAAAGAGTTTCTCCAGCTCTGGAAAGCCAGAGAACTTCCCTTATATGGAAGGAATTTCCAGATTAATACTGTCTGATGTTGCACTAAGTTTATGTTAGTACTGTATTTTAAGGCTGGTCCTGAGAGTTGCTGGTGCCTACCAATTTTGGGAAATGATAAAAATGTTATATTGGTGCAGAATTACATGTGTCAAGACGTTGTGGTATCCATAAATCAAATCTTCCTTGACCTGCATTATGATATTATGTAATTTTCATGTACTCTATACCTGTAGTACATTTGGAACTTTTGTTAAACTTTTCTGATGTCTTTGAAAATAAGATAGAAATTAATGTAAGCTTCTTGAAATGTACAAACACACAGAGCTCAATTTTACTGTGGTTGAGGAGGTAAATTAATATGAAGGGAAAACATTGCATGAAACCTCTTCTTTCACCAAATTCTGCTTGAGTTCTCCACCTGGCCACTTCAAGGCAATTTTAACTAACACTTCCCCTTATTTCTGTATTATCACACAGAGGTAACTGCTTGCTCCTGCTAACATGTGGTCAAGATTTTGAACTCACCTCATTTTCTAAAAGAAGCAAAATAATGATGTGCCTTTCGGTCCTTCTACCTTCAAGTCATCAAGTATTTAGCTCATTAGTGATGTGATTCCCATCTGACTATAAGGAATGGTTA
Organism: Aphelocoma coerulescens; assembly: GCF_041296385.1. Lineage (NCBI taxonomy): Eukaryota > Metazoa > Chordata > Aves > Passeriformes > Corvidae > Aphelocoma > Aphelocoma coerulescens. The sequence continues at coordinate 35,445,572 of NW_027184085.1, forward strand.
CTGATGCATTAAAGTGGTAGGGGTTAAGTTTTCATCACAGAAGCCTGTGGAAACTAAATTACTTTCATTCACATTTTTTGTAATCTTTGTAGCCTCACTAGAAAGACATAGAAAAACTTTGTCGTATACATTTGATATACATTAGCTTGGAGCAGGAAGTTCATGAAGTCATATGATAAAATTAGGGGGGGTTCCTAATTCCATTCCAGGAATACACAGATGAAAGGTTTAGGTCACTTCAGTATTTATCTTCAAGATTATTTTCTTAAAAATATAGTCACTGATTTAAAATATGGAGGAAATGGTACCAAAGCTGAACACAGTATTGCTGGTGCCAAATTAGCAGTGCCAAAGAAAAAGTATAAAAATTTTCCTCCAAGTGCTGGCCAAAGTCCAAATGTAGTCTCTATGAGGTTTGTCTTATTTTGTGGTGAGAGCATATTTTTGGCTCATATTTAGTCTAGCCTCCACTGTAATTCCCTGGTACATCCAAGAGATCAGATTGCAATAATATTTAGGTGTTGTAAGTATATTTTGGACTACTGTTGTCATTAGGGTAAAGTTAGTAAAACCCCACTAGAGTTAGATAAGGGGAGGATGCTTCTTTTTTTGGCTATCTCTTTGTCAGAAACTTTCTTGTTGTAGGTATTCACTTTATTGTATTTGAGTTAATTTACCATCTGTATTGTAGAAATACTAAGCATTATAAGTAAATGCTATATTTATAATACCTTACAGAAATGATGCCTTGGTAGTGTTTTAAAATGTGAACATCATTGGAAGGCAGCGATGACATTATGAAATTTCCCTTAAGCCACAGACAAAACACATTTGAGTTTATGGCAGGGCTACACATGCTGACCGCTTGCTACTTAAGTCTTCCAAATGATAAATGGGTTGTTAAATTTATATTCATGTGCGTTGCAGCATCTGAGCAGAGGTTTTTCATGAGGAGGACTAGCCTTCATCTTGTCTGGTTTTGATTTTGGGTTTTATGAAAGTCTTTTTTCAAAGAATTTATTTGGGAAGTATTGTTTTATAGGATTTGAACTTTCAGCTTTTGCTGGTTTCTCATATCCATCCTAGTCTACCTATTCTCAGGCAGAGGCACAAATAGCTCTGTTCTTTCCACTTCGGTCCTTTGATTAGTCCCAATTGTTTAAAGGGAATTACTAAGCTGATAAGACTGGTCCCTGGAGAACTCATCCACTTTACAGAGATTCCCTGCTTCTGCAGAATATCATACTATGTATTAAGTGGTAGAAAAGAGAGAAGCATCTATGATAATTTAACACCCTATCTGGTCCCACACCCCATAATACATGGTGAGGACATTGCTGGCCAGTATATTTAAACAAAGCCTCGATGAGCTTCAAGAAATACCTGAAGATACCTCATAGTCCCCCCAGGATAAATCCTAATTACTGCATAAAGGAGTCATGGAAGGGATAGAGAATTTTTTTCCCCTTCTTTTTTAATCCTGGGATCTCTTGTCTTGAGCAGCTTAAAAAAAAACAACAACTTGAAAACTATATTAATAATTAAGACCTAGATCCTGAAAAAGACCCTTGGTGAATCCATCCCCTCTTTCTCTTAATAGTTCACTATTTGAAATATATTTCTGGCTGAAACAACAACAGCATAAAAACCTCACTAAGAAGAGGAAGTTGCCGCAGGAATGAAACTCCCTTTCTGGCTAACAGGGATATGTTTTCCTATGCAAATGCAGCAAAGCCCAGAAATTAGCAATGACTGCTAAATTAACACACTTGAAGAGCTTGGCTGGTTCTAATAGGCAGTCAAATGGTCTTGTTACATTGTAATGGTGCCAAGCTAATTGAAGTGATTACTGTTGCTCATGAGCAGCCCTTTTGAAGTAGAAGTCTTTTAAATTATCCATAGACGTTAAATGTCAGACACTATTGTGTAATTATACTTTGTAAACGCTGAATGTCATAAGGCATCACAGGTAATTGAGGTTTACAGAGAAGAGCTTTATCTAAACCTAATTGGGCATCAACTCTTTGTCACTATTTCTGAACCTAATTGGGCATCAAATTTTTGTGCCGGGGACACTCCAACACCTCATTGCAGCCCTCCCTCCATCGTTGTCAGTAGGAAATACTTATCACAGCAAATATGACCCTCCAAACCCAGGACTTCTCTCAGTCCAACCTGTACATCCTGTCAGTCCAGGAAATGGAAATTTTTACAGGGAACCAGGCCTCTACATTTCACAGGTGTGGGGCATCAGTAGTTGATAGTGATTTCTCAGTTAATCTGTATCCTGGTTTCAGTTGTCACACTACCAAGCCACTGCAGTAGTCAATGAAAGCTTTGAAATGCATGAAGAGCAGAACTTAGCTTAGTAATATGTGTATTTCCTTTTAATTATTTTTCATTTACCTGTATTTTTATATAATTATTTCCTATTATTTGTATTCCTTGGAGAAGTTATGATTTATACCATAGAAACCTGTTTTACCTCTGAACCTTTGCCTTTTACTCCTATCATTCAACTTGGACACAGCTATTAAGCTTTCTGAGGATTTCTTCCAGATAGATAGATAGCTGCCTACAGAAGTCTCCTGCTAGGATCATTCATGTACAGTGACTGATTGCATAAGTATGTCTGAATTTTATATCTGGCACCTTGATATCCTTTTTAATTCCCCCTCTGCATCTCTCCCACCCCCTTCTCCAAGTCCAAGAATGATAGTTATGCAATCTTTACTCTCAGTCCTTCATGCATATCTCCAAAAGAATTATATTTTCCAGACTTAAGACCTCTAACTTTATTCATACAGAGTCTTATCCAAAGTTTACTGAGATCATCAAGTGCTTTGCCCCTGAATTCAGTGCATCTAGTTTTCAAACCTTTTAAAACAATCTGTTAGAGTCAATGGTTCACTTGTCAGAAGATGCAGAAGTCCAGAAACTGCTTACTACTGCCACTTTTGCATAATTTTGTTTCACACTCTGCTTTGCATGTTTTCATCAGGTGCTAGAGGGTAGAGAGTGTTGAAAGGACTCATTACAGATAATGATCTTACATCTGCTTTTTATTAGTTAATTTTAATAGTGTGTTGTGACTGGGGAGGAAATTCATGCACTTATGGGTTGAAACTCACTGTGTTAATGTGTATTTCAGAGTAAAGGTGCAGAGGTTTTCTGAGACAAAAAAATTTGATTTCAGAATCTCAATCCACTTGAAAAGGAAGAGTTCTCACTGGTTACTCTAAATATTTTCACTTTGTTTTTGCATACTATTATATATTCAGAAACCTCTGAATTTTTGTTAGACAAAGAATAAAACAGAAATTGTTCACCCACTTGGAAAAAAGGTATGTATACTGTAACTTTTTTTGCTTTGATGGACCAAATCCTTTCTTACTTTTTTTTTTTTTTAATGGTGGTGTTCCTGAGGTGATATAATTATTTTCCTTTAGCTTAGCTATACAATTGCATTTTAGAAACATAAGAGAAAACCAATTTAATTTCTGGACAAATGTACTGAATTAAATTGTCCCATAGAATGTAGCAAAAATGGAAAATAATAAAAGGAAACACTGTGAAATGCATCAAGTGCATATCCAGTTATATTTGAGATCTATCACTTTGATGTTTGATTTAGTCCTATCATCTACGTATTTGATAGCCTCAGACTTCTTATTTCTCATATAAAATCATATACATGTCCTTTCCTGGGATGTGCTGAAGACTGTTGTCAAAAAGGCGTTTTATTCTCACTTGTCTGCAGCAGTCCTGACATGACTGCTAAAATATCAGAAAATGAAATTAAACCTGACGGCTGTGCTATTCCCAAAGGGCAGAGAACTTGATTTCACTCAAGGCAGAATACACTAATCCACAGCATTAGCAGCTTGCCAAGGCTGTCTAAGTCAGTGCTTGTCTTTGTCAAGAGTGGGAAGAAGGAGAGATATACATGGAGGTGGTGGGTAGGACAAGTTTGATCAAAAGGAAATTGGTGCTAACCAAAGAGATTATCCATAAACTACATTTTGCAAAGACAAAAAAAAAAAAAAAAGGATAGAACAGATGGAAGAAGAAAAAAAGAATGAGAATTAAAAATTATCTTTTTTTTTTTTTTTTTTTTTTTTAAATTTACTTGGGAATTTAACTTCCTTTCAAGATTTTAAATTTAAACAAAGTTAATAGTTATACAGTTATGTACTTGTCGGAGAGGCAAATGCTGAAAATAGCAGAGATTTTATTGCGCATTTTTTAACAAATTAACATTGTTTTATTGTGAGAAAACAAATGTACACAAAAAAGATATTCTAGTAAACAAACTTGTTAGGGACACAGAAGTATTTCCCAAAAACAAAGTTGATACCTCAAAATGTTAATTTTGAACAGATAGGACTCCACCTCCAAGAGTTTCAATAATAACAGGGTTGTCCTTTGATATATATCCAACATACCCAACACTTTCTGCTGTTAATTTGAAAGGCCTGGCCCTTTCCAGCAATGCTGCATCTACACAGGATAGATGTGGAACACTGTGTTTTTTGCAAAGGGCACCATTGTTTTTAGCTACACATGTTAATCTGTCAGCAGAGTTGTGACAGATGACTCATACCCTGACCTTGAAAAATTTTCTTTTCTTTCTAATGTTTTGACAATATCTTTATGTTCTTGGCTCAATTTTGTGGTTTTAGCCTTTTGTTAGTAAGTGCAGCCTGCATCACACTTCAGTCCAGTTTCTGTCATCTGACTTACTCAGTCTCTTTATTTACAATAGAACTGGCAATATCTGTATTAAATATTCAATACTAGATATTGTATGGGTGGCTTGCTCATTCTTTAATGTCAGCTCAAACAATTCTCTCCTAATTTCCATTGAGGAGGCTAGTGTATACTCCTGTTTCTCATAAAAATATTTACAGACAACAGAGTTAATAAAAAATTACATAAATACGAAAATTCCATTTATTCTTGAAATAAAGCATTTTACCTTCTGGTCCCCATCTAATGTTTCATGTGCACCTCTTGCTCTGTTTCCCGCTGTGCCTCATTCACTATTTTTCAGAAATGCTCAGTGGGCCCCATACACACTCTTCTTCTCGTCACTAAATTTTCAAGATGAAATTGAAAGATGCTTCTGAAGTAAGACATCCAGAAAATGTGAGTTGGAAGAAGGGAGATTACAATGCTCTTCTGTATCAAAATATGACCATGAAAGTGAAGAGCCATATTGCAGCAGACTGAGACATGCTGATAGAGGCACGGTGCAAGCAAAATGTTTGTGTCAACCAGTACTGAGCAAAATAGTCTCAGGACTTGCTGATTTCCTCCAGAATTTCTTATACCTAACACTGACTCCTACAAGAGCTACATGTACTGCTTGGTCAATGTGTGGTAGGGCGGTGGCCAGGAAGTGTTAGTGCTTGTGAGCTGCTGTGCTTTTTGTGCTGGTGGGTATAATGCTGTAGGTGTGGTAATGTGTACATAATTTCCCCTCACTGATGTGTAATTTCGCAGAGACAGCCTGGAACTTGCAGGGGTTTTTATTTTGCCTTTATAATTTTCTCTTTTATTTGCATTCAATTATTTGTTTTTATTTTATTTACAATTTTATAATGGAATTTTTTTAGACAGATGAATATTTCATAAATGAATTATGTTTAAATGTTTAAAAATGTTTGGTTTGTTCTTTCAGTAAACAATTTTATCAGCACAATAACACCATCCTGAGCATATGTCTGGTGGACAGTACACACACACACACACCTAAGCTCTGTTATTATAAAGGCTCCCAGCTATATTCACAGGGCACTCTACAGTTCCCTGTGTCAGGCTGACCTCTTCCTAAGAGTTATCTAGGTTTCACGTGGTGCAGTCAGACACTGACCTTGCACTGTTCCTTTGGAAACAGCTTCACTTTACTGCCTGCAAAATGATTACTAGAAATCCCTTTTTTTGGGTTGGGTTTTTTTTTTACCCCTTTTTTACCAGTGATACCTTTTTCTTGTCCTCTCACTTTTGCAAAGCACCCTTGACACCTGTGAAGTGAAACAATACTGGCTCATCTTTTGGACTGTAGATGGTTTTACAGATTTGGATGCTTTTGTTGCAAGATACTTGGACCATTTCTGAGGGTCTTGGAGGCAAAGGATGGTGTCATACCCCAGCAGCAGGTCTGGCTTAGCTTAGGTTTTGCAGTCAGCCATGTGAAAGATGCTCTTCAATCTCACTGGAGATGTGCTATTGCCCAGTGTGAAAGAGTTGACTGATCTCCTGGAGAATTACCCTGGTTGTGTACCTTACCTAGAGTATCTTGCCTGAAGTAACATCCAGGTGATTTTAGTTCAGTAATAAATCTTGACATGTTTCTGGGAGCCATTTTCCTCTGAGTGAAGGGATGGTGAATATTCAGGTGAAAATGGTTGAGCATAAAACATCTTGCAAGTGGGAGAAAAGCTGACTTTTAGATCCTGGACATCTGATTCCTATGTTGGTTGATGTTTCCAAAAGCTGATTCCTACTTTCTTTGCAAGTTTTAAAATTGATACATAAAATACGCTACATTCTGCCAAACTTGGCTCTGTAGGAATAGATTGCTTAGATTTCACTGGTAAGTATAAAGCTGAAGCTACATTAAGATTAGCAACAGCCTTTTCTGAACATAGGTAAAATTACAGCGTGCTCAAGCACCCTTAGCAAGTAAATATTTTGTTATTTGTATATTGTTAATTGATCCCTGCAGTTATCACTTAGTTGCTGATTTGAAAGAAAACAACGTGGGAATTACAGAAATTGATAGGAACCTGGGTATTTAGCTTTACTTAATACCATAAACAAAGACAGGAAGCGAACAGATGGTTTACATCCATGGTTGACATCCAGCCCAGCTGGGATCAGTTTCTTGTTGAGATGAAAAGAAAATAAGTTGAGGTACAAGCAGGGTAAACCATTGCCATCTGGGTCAATTCTTGTGGTAACTATAAAGCAGCCACTCCATACATCCTTGGTTTATCCTTCCTGTTTCCTCACTTATCAAATATTTATTGTCAACAACGGGCAGTTCTGTTTGCACACATTGCAATTGGATAATGAGATAGTTAGGTTTACTTCTGTTATTGATGGTGAGGGCTGATGGCATGAATAATTTCCTGGTTTTTAAATGGGAATTGAATTATTGATGCTTCATTTAGGCAGTGATAAAGGTATTAGTAATGTATTGCCATGTCTGTAGACTGGTAGTAGTCATAGCCAAGAAGATACTTGCAGGTGATGGGCCAACTCTACTGTGTATCTGGAGTAAAAACTGGAAGTCTGTTCCCATGAATACAGTGATTATGGATTTACTGCTTTACAAATACTGCAGAATTTGTCCTGATAACTTTTGGTTGACATCATTGCTAGTGGACAAAAGACTACAGTTCAACAGCCTGAACTAGCAACACTTTGCTTATAAACTCGGTTGCCCATCACAAAAAAGATAATTTCATAAATAAGAAGAGAGAAAAAAGCAATTAATGAAGCAAGAAGTCTCTGTCTTGTATTTGAAGGACCTTGAATATCTTCAGAGAGTTTATCTGAATTTTACAGATTGACTAATTCTGGGCTTCTAAATTCTTGAGTGTAACTCTAGTAACATGGTGATTTGAGTTTCTGCAATTCAGGTTCTAGATTTCTCTTTTTTTCGTTTTCCTTTTTCCTTTCTCCCCTTTCCCCCCCATCCAAAACCACTTCACATTATAAAAATGTAAGCTACATAGAAAAGAGTGGCATTTGCATGACATCTGTCAAAAGAGGACATGTTTGAGAGAGAAGTAATGGCTGATGTTCCCTTCTACCACTCTAACATATGATATTAATGTCCCTTGCCAAACGTAAAAGGTTGAAGTGAAACCTTCTCTACCCCATTTGCATTTCTTCACTTGCTACTTACTGTACTCTTCTCTGTCCTATTTTTCAGTTTTTCAGTAGACTCAAATTCCCTTCTGTTTTCCCTAATCCCAGTCATCCCATCAGTGCATGAAGCATAGCAGTGCCTCCCTCGTCCACAAACCTCCCCTAGCTGCAGCGTGAGCCAGGTTCTTAGAGAAATAGCAAGATACTGGGCTAGGAAATTAAAAAAAATACACATTTCCCTCCTCAGATCATAGTTAATAAATTTCAGATGTGTCATGCATCTCTTAAGTCTTCCTGCCTGCCCTCCGTTTTTTGAACCATGGGATGATGGGGAAGAGTCATTGCAAAAAGTTTTGTGCAGTGTTTCTCATGATCAAATACAGAATCATGTAAAAAGAAAAAAAAATAGGGTAAAGAAGATCTCAGGCCAATTATTTTTCTACAAAACACTTTATGTGACAACAGCAGCAGCCCCCAAAGGGCAGCATGTAACAACAGAGCCTAATTAGAATGATTTCAGTATAATCATTAACTAGCATCTAACACCTATGAGAGTATTTCTGTTTAAACTAAAACATGACCTGCATGGTGGAGAGGCCTTGTAAACTGTCTATGAAATAAGAAATGTGACAGTAAAGGTCAGAGCTGTGCTTGTTTGAATTTCAAGCAGGAAGCAGGCTTCTCAGCCGGCATGTACAGGAAGAGTGGTGGCTCTTTCTATAGGCTGTCTTTGCCAACAGTAGCTGTTGGAGAAATCCTCCAGGACTAATTACTGGGGCTGCAAAACAAGTATTTTTCTTTTGTCTCTTTTCCTGACCTGGTGAAATACAAGGGTCCTAATTATATTGTGTCAAAGATGTGGTTTTGTTTTTCACTGTCATGTGAGCAAAGGTCAGAGGCTAAGAAACCAAGTGGCACCTTACATCTCTCTCTATCCACCTGCTGACAGCTTCCTTGATGCTCCTGGTAATCACATCACCTTACAGGAGAAACAGGGGAGGGAGACCTTACTAATAAACTTTCCTTCCAGAGAGAATGATACTAACACACTGTGTTCCAGTGGACCATGTAAATACAGCTATCAAAATCAGTGAGATCTGGTTTGATTTGCAAGTCTCCGGTGAAATTTAAAAGACAAAATTGTAAAACATTCTGTAAAAAAACAAAACAAAACCACATTAAAACATTTTCAAGGAAAGCATTTAAAAAAGCAGGAGAAAGACGTTATAATTAAGAAAAATGGCAGAAATGGTGTTATTTATTTATTTTGAAACATTGCAAAAAGCTCTGTTAGCAGCATTTATCTTCTAAAACAAAACTAAAAATGGAAAGCTAGTGCATTTAATTATTTTCCTACTTCCTTTTGTGACTTTTAAAGTACTATATGCACAATGACAGCTTTTAACAGCTTTGGGGAATTGACGAAACTATAACGTTTAGTACATAAGCCTTGTTATACTGAATCTTACTTTTTTTTGTTCCCATTCTCTGAACTTCATATGTTTTGTTTCAACTGGTATTTATTTCTCCCTTTCCTCTTCACAGTGGTTTGGGGGTTTTTTTGTATCCCTTCTTTACTTTTTAAAAATTTCTTTACATACATCTCCCTTATTTTTTGTTTCTCATTGTGTACTAGTTTGAAAACAAACTAGCGGGAGACACCAAGTCAGAATAACAATTTAATGGGGTAATAAAATAAGGAAAAAAAACCCCAAAATAAAGGCAGAGAACACTGGGTTAAACTGACTGAGTCAGGATACAACTGGACACCCTGTTAGTCAGGGTGGTGGTAGCAGTCCAATAGAATGGTGGCTGCAGTCCTCCTGAAGTGGTGATCCTGTACAAAATGGGTCTGTTCTTCCTCAGAAAGTCCAGTGGTGGCTGTGTAGCTCCTGTCCTCTGGAAATCCAGTGGAAAGAGAGTCTCTGGTGTTCAGAGTCCCAGATTATATACACGGTGGGATGCTTGGTTCCTCCCTCTGGGTGGAGCGTCTCACAATGGGGTAATGAGTCATGAGGCCAAGTGTTGATTAGGCTCGTTAACAGAAGATGGTCCGGAGGGAGTTATCTCTGAGTCATGCAGCAGGACAATGATGGGCCATTAACAGAAGGATAGTCTGGGGGAAGGAGGCAAGGAAACACTGCCCCACCTGATTTCAACAGTTCATGAGGATGGTAATAGAATACACTGCAACCCAGGACACATTGCTTATGGTTTTTTTGTTTTATCTTGAACTTTGCAGTAAAAGTAGTGCTTGTGAAGTGATGTAATGGCTGCAACAGATATTCTTGATGATTTCACAGAAGAAACAAATCAGTAGCCAGTTATGTGCAACAAATTCCTTTCTTTCATTATCCCAGTTGTTTGCCCTCAGAGTAGCTGTGGCTTGTCTTCAAATGGCAGATGACAAATTGTGCATATATTAATAATTCATTTATTTTTGTCTCAGCTAGATAGAGTAAAATAGACTATAGGTAAAATGGCACAAAATATATATATGATATTATGTTGTAACTGGGAATCATTTCTGGCATCAGACATCACCTAGAAGTGTGTAGCTGTTTTGTGGCTTCAGGTGCACTAAGAACACAATGTGAACAGAAGGCAGGCCCTCACTGTTAACTATTGAGTTTAACCACCTGTTCTTTTCCTTTCTGGAACATTTCTTCCTTTGAATGTTGCTGCAGAATGCTTAGCACTACATCCACATGAGGGAGAGATAGTAAAATCTTTCTTGAAGATGGTGTAAGTCTGCTGATTTTTGGTGTTGAGGGTCTTGTATTTCAAGTAAACAAAAGTCAAAATTAAGTTAAGTGCAGTAACAGTTCAAGACTCTTCCTATCCCCTGCTGCTCCACTGTGGTTGGCTGTGAAACTCTCAATGGCATGTTGCAGATTTGGGTGTAATATCTGTTTGTGATAGATCACTGAGGAGCGTGAAAATTTGTGAGGAAAAATTTAATTGTATTTAAAAAAATATTATTTTCCTTGCATTTAACCTGCAGCTTTGTTATGCATCCTCAGCTGCTTCATGTCTTACTGCCTATAGAAAACATCAAGTTAGTGACGCCTTAGTAATTTTACTCAAAGTATATTATTTTCACAAATAATTCATATTTGAAGCAACTGACAGCTTCCTGTTTCTGTCTTAATTTTTCTCCTTCCGCTTGTGCTGGAGTACTTCATGGACATAAAGATGTGTGACTGAGGGGAGTAATGAAGTACTGGTTGTAACTTCATATTAGCCTGTTAAATGGCATAAAATTTTGGTACTGTCATGTGATTAGGATCTGACCTAATCTGTCCTAACCCGTCATTGCCGTGATCTATTTTTGTTGGGAGACAGTGAATTTTGTGCTGTTGCATGTGGCTGAACTCCAAACAATCTCTTTGTAGTATATACATTAAGCCTTTAGTCTTCTCCTTGACTCACTGAGAAACTTCCTGCAAGATACAGTCCCTATCTCTTGTTAGGAAATAAGTATCTTTTATAAAATGTGAAGCTGTTATGTGCTAACATGATGTTATTGTGAGCAGTATTCCTGACAAAATTAACTTATTTCATATAAATAATGTCTTTGCTTTCTAGTTATTTTAAGTTAGCAAGATATTTACATGTTGCTTTTGATATCCTGATGATCTTTTTGATATTATGATGATGCATTTGCAATGGATTTATTTTAATATTTATGGATTTATTTTAATAATTATAACTTTATGGAATTTTTAAAAATGTAAAACGTAAACAAAATAACTAGAAATGTATGCCTAGCAAGAATGTCAACTTTACATCCGTAATGTTCAGTGTGGCTGCAGTGTTGGGATTGAACAGCTGTTTTTGAATTTTTGAAAAGGTATGGGAGCGTGTGGTAAAGTTAGAAAGAACCTTGCAGAGTGTTGTACCTCTCTAAAGTATTTTCTGCAGCTTTGCTATGAGTGGAAAGAGGCACTGCAGTCCTTCTTTATTTGCTCAGCACAAGGACAGATGCATATCCTTCTGACAGACCTGTTGTTTGACTACTGTAAGAAAGATTTTCATTGTCTTACACAATTTTCGATGTTTTTATTTTGCCTTATGCTTTCTACAGCAAGCAGAAATTGGGAATTTAATAAGGTAACATATAATATTTGTAAAATCTATTATTTAATATAAAATCATGTCTTAAATATTCTCCTGCAGAGTTTTGCACAAAGGTCATCAGATCTGACTGAGATGCTGTTACTAGCATTTCATTGTCTCTCCGCTTAGACCCATAATGCTCTGGAAATAACCTGTTTTGTTCTGTTTTACTCCTGCTTGGAAGGCCAGTTTTATGTGCTTCAGATGTCCTTTGTGGAGTGTTGGTATAGGTATGTGGGCCTAGGATTTTTCACATTCCTTAGTATTAATAAGACTAGATTTCTCTTTAATCTTGTCTAAAGTAATTAAAAAAATGATGATTCAGAGTAGTGGGAAAGAGTTACGGAATGCTGATTATTGGAGACAATGGGATTAGATAAGTGTGAAAATCATGAAAAATCTTAAGGAAACACAGTTTAGGGAAATAGGGAGTGAATAATGTCTAGTAGTCTGCTTTCCTAGATACCTTTTGGTATTGGAAGAAGAGGTCTGGCATGCCCTACTTGTGACTAGGTGTCTGCTGAGTCATCGGGATGAACACAGCCTGGTTATCCCTGGTGCAAGGTACCCACTGAACCCACAAGTGTCAAAAGTTGAAGATGGTGTCTACATGCAATAATGCAGAAATGGCAGTGGATGTTGAAGAGGTGATTCTTGGTGTTGGACGGCAGAGCCTTGACTTGCAGAACACACTGCAAGCTGCAGTGATAACAATCTGGCCTCTGTTTTCTGTAATGCCTGAAAAAGAACAAGAAAGTTGTCAAAACTCAGTGTGCTTTAGTGTGAAGATCAGTATTGTGACTTTAAAAAGGAGAATTCAGCATCCCCAGTCCTGAGACAGAAATCACATTAACTAGCTTTGGGTACTGACAGTTTTGGCCTATATTGCCATAAGGAAAGTGAGATTTAAGATACTGTACTGGGGATAATTTTCAGTATTACAGAAGAGTATCAGTCCAATTAAGGAGGCTAAATTTCTGAAAGAAATGTACCACCTATAGTTTGTTAATAAAAAAACAGCTTGAAAAACGTTATAACCACACTTCTTTTAATAATACTTCCTAAATTTTAAGCATGTTTCCTTTGTTTTTTAAGAATAATTTATTTGCTTAAAAAATAGTACAGAAATAATGACAGCAGTCTCTGTAATTAGACATATAAAAATATAAATATATGGACGTAAGAAAGAATCTGTCCTTTCTTTTCCTCATTGTCTTATGTTCCTCACTCCCATGGTATTAACAGATTCTTGCTGTAAAAGAAATTGATTCTTCACTCCCAGGCAGGTCATTATAAAAAGCGTTTTAAATCATTTGGTCTTCCCATTTCTGAAATATAGACTTCACTTTAATATTCTCTGCATTACCAGCAATAAAAAGCCCATAATTTGTGAAAAATGAGCTTTCTCTTCAATATGTTCTCTGATAAGTAGCATTTCTACTCCTTGTTCACTTGTCCCACACCTGTTAACCTGCCAACTGGTACTCAGTACATCATGAAGATGCTGTATTTATTTCTGTTGCATAGCCACACGAAGATTAAAAACCATGCTAGAGGCTGGCCTCTTGGTTAGTAATAAATTCCATTTTTGGATTAAGTTGGCACTGACATTTGATCATTCATTGAGTAGATGGGTGCAGTCTCATGTTGGTATGCCAGACTGCACACACACCTTTGTCTTTACACATCACTCTAAAAGGTAGGCAGGTAAGGTGGGTGTAAAGAAAAGCTTCCTCTCCTGCTGGCAGTGGTGGTAATTTGCCTGGTCTATTCCTGGAAATACAACAGCCGCAAGGCAGTTTGGGATAGAATACATTTTCTACAGGATAGCAAGCACACTTACAAGAGAGAGCCTGATGGCAGTTCACAAATGAAACTTCTGTGCATTTAAAACAATGTGGCAGCATGGACAGTTGGTGCAGAAGAACACTGTAGGTCCCTTTCACATGTAGTATTCCATTCCATTCCATTCCATTCCATTCCATTCCATTCCATTCCATTCCATTCCATTCCATTCCATTCCATTCCATTCCATTCCATTCCATTCTCCTTAAGGAAAAATGTTACCAGTAGATATATCTATGGTTATATGAACATCTCTTTGTGACTGTCGACTTACTGTCGTATTCTGGACTCCAGTATTAGGACCATGGCCAGATCCTTTTCTCTTAATTTAGTTCTGGTGGGGTTGTCATGTCCTACCTCAAACTCACGTTCTCCAGAGTTTTTGTTTTTAATCATCTTCTCAAAGTTTCTTGCAAAGTTGAACAGAATGCCTTTTTTTCCAAGTTACTTATCCAATCTGAAAAATTATTAAATCTATTCAACCTGCACTAATTTTGAAATTTTAACCTGCGCAAATTAAAATGAGGTTAAAATGAGATGCAATTAATTCCATAAAGGATAGATAATCAAAAAACATTAGAAAAAGGCAGAATAGGTGTTAAATTATGTTCTTTAATCAGATGGAGGCACAGATTTGTCTTATGTGTAAACAACATTAGGAAAATGCTGATTCTTTAATGTTATCATTAAAGTGGATTTCATTTGATAACAGAATGCCTCATACATTCATATTGGTAGAGAATAGCTGTCCACAGATCATTTTAGTATTGTCTCAGTTTTTGAGACAAAACTTCAGGAGGAAACACTCCAGAATGAGTGTTCCTTCCGTTTTCCTGTCAATGAGACAAATGGATCACAAGAGGTGAAAGTGGGAAAAAAACCAAAAACCCAAAGTGTTTATTAACACATAAACAAAACAGGGTAGAAAAGGATAGAAAAACCCCCTCAAAATACAACAAATTCTTAGAGAGGGAACAGACACGTGGGCTCGGACTAGCTGGGGCCACCCTGCAGGCTCCCTGGACCAGCGAGGAGGGAAGGGAGGCAGTGAGGCAATGGGAAGGAAAGGGAAAAAAAGAAAAAACCCACCAGAACCTTTTCCCAGTGAGCTGGAACACAAAGGAAACCAAAAAACAGCACAGTGCTCCCGGCACACTTCCTCTCGAGCCCTGCCCAGCCCCCGAGCCATTGGGCTTCTGAACTGTTCAACTGCCTCCTCGGGTCTGTGGCTCTGGCCCTGTCCCCGGGTCCATCTTAAAGGCACAGTGTCCTTGGGCATTGAGCGGACGGTTAAGGAATAAAGTGGCTTCATAGTGTCACCCCAGGACATTCCACCCCTTATTCCATACCGTCTGCTCAATGCCCAAATTAATACTTTTCAACTTTAAACACACACGTTTATACATATATACATAACTATATACAAACAGTGGCAGCAACAATATATATAGGCATTCCAACATTGCAAGTGGTTCTCACCCACCATCAAATCTCCCTGTGGTACACAACGGGTCTCTCCATCCTTCTGCATTACCCACCATGTGCAACCTGGCCCCTGAGCAAAGACAACCCCACAGATGGGTTTGTCTTTACTTGATGCAGAAGTGATCCTAACAGATTTTCCCAAGAGTCCCCTGATATGCACTGCTCGGACTTTGTCTCCATCTACTGTATGGAGGGTTTGGTTTGGGAAGGCCCTGCTTGGCTGGTGGAGCCTCGGGTGTTCACCAACCATGTGGCCTTAGCTAAATGCATCTCCCAGTTTTTAAAAGTTCCCCCACCCAGTGCCTTCAAGGTGGCTTTGAGCAGGCCATTGCACTGTTCCACTTTGCCCGCTGCTGGTGCATGGTAAGGGATGTGGTGCAGCCATTCAATGCCATGTTCTCTAGCCCAGATGATGATAAAGCTATTCTTGAAATGAGTCCCATTGTCAGACTTGATTCTCTCGGGGGTACCATGCCTCCAAAGGACTTGCTTTTCAAGGCCCAGGATGGTGTTCCGGGCAGTAGTGTGAGGCACAGGGTAGGTCTCCAGCCATCCCGTGTTGGCTTCTACCATTGTGAGCACATAGTGCTTGCCTTGGCGGGTTTGAGGCAGTGTGATGTAATCAATCTGCCAGGCCTCCCCATACTTGTATTTGGACCATTGCCCACCATACCACAGGGGCTTCACTCAGCCTGCTTGATCGCAGCGCATGTCTCACAATCATGGATGACCTGGGAGATACTGTCCATGGTCAGATCCACCCCTCGATCTCGTGCCCATCTATAGTTGGCATCTCTGCCTTGATGGACTGAGCCATCATGGGCCCATCGGGCTAGAAACAACTCTCCCTTGTGTTTCCAGTCCAAGTCTAACTGTGACACTTCTGTCATTGCAGCCTGATCTACCTTCTCATTGTTTTGGTGTTCCTCATCAGCCTGACTCTTGGGGACATGAGAATCTACATGCCAGATTTTCACAGGTAGCTTCTCTGCCCCAGTGGCAATGCCTTTCCCCTCATCAGCAGCCCAGACTGGTTTTCCTCTATGCTGCCAATTGTCCTTTTTCCACTTTTCCAGCCACCCCCATAGAGCATTGGCTACCATCCATGAATTGGTGTAAAGGGAGAGCTTTGGCCACTTCTCTCTCTCAGCAATGTCTAGAGCCAGCTGGTGTTGAGTTCAGCAAGTTGGCTTGATCCACCTTCTCCTTCAGTGGCTTCTGCAACCTGTCATGTAGGGCTCCATACGGCTGCTTTCCACTTGCAGTTCATCCCTACAGTGCGACAGGAACCATCAGTGAAAAGAGCGTGTCTTCTGCTGGCAGTTGGTTGTATGGTGGAGCTTCCTGAGCATGTGTCACTTGTTCTTGTTCCTCTTCATCAGCGAGACCAAATCTTTCACCTTCAGGCCAATTCATGATTATTTCCAAGATCCCAGGGCGATTTGGGTTTCCAATACGGGTGCGTTGTGTTATGAGGGCAATCCACTTGCTCCATGTGGCATTGGTGGCATGGTGGGTAGAGGGAACCTTTCCTTTGAACATCCACCCCAGCACCGGTAGTCGGGGTGCCAGGAGGAGCTGTGCTTCAGTGCCAATGACCTCTGAGGTGGCTTGGATTCCTCCATAGGCTGCCAGGATTTCCTTCTCTGTTGGAGTATAATTGTCTTTGAACTCTCTGTAGCTTCTGCTCCAGAATCCCAGCGGCCCACCCCAAGTCTCACCAGCACCTTCTGCCAAAGGCTCCAGGACAGACCATGGCTCCCGGCTGCAGAGTAGAGCACATTTTTCATCTCTGGTCCTGTCCTAACTGGGCCAAGGGCTACCTCATGAGCGATTTCCTGTTTGATCTTGGTGAAGGCTTGCTGCTGTTCAGGGCCCCAGTAGAAATCATTCCTCTTACAGGTAACCAGATAGAGAGGGCTCACAATTTGACTATATTCAGGAATGTGCATCCTCCAAAAGCCTATGGCGCCTAGGAAAACTTGTGTTTCCTTTTTGTTGGTCGGTGGAGACATTGTGGTGATTTTATTGATGACCTGAGTGGGAATCTGACGCCGTCCGTCTTTCCACTTCAGCCCCAGGAACTGGATCTCTTGAGCAGGTCCCTTGACTTTGCTCTTCTTGATGGCAAAGCCAGCTTCCAGGAGAATCTGGATGATCTTCTCTCCTTTCTCAAATACCTCCAATGCTGTGTTCCCCCACACAATGATGTCATCAATGTACTGCAGATGTTCTGGAGCCTCACCCTTTTCCAGTGCAGTCTGGATCAGTCCATGGCAGATGGTGGGACTGTGCTTCCACCCCTGGGGCAGTTGGTTCCAGGTGTACTGCATGCCACTCCAGGTGAAGGCAAACTGAGGCCTGCACTCTGATGCCAGAGGAATGGAGAAAATTGCATTTGCAATGTCAATGGTGGTATGCTGCTTCGCTGCTTTGGACTCCAGCTCATACTGGAGCTCCAGCATGTCCGGCACAGCGGCACTCAATGGTGGAGTCACTTCATTCAAGGCACGACAGTCCACAGTCAACCTCCATTCTCCTCCTGATTTGCGCACAGGCCAAATGGGACTGTTAAAGGGTGAGTGGGTCTTGCTGATCACCCCTTGGCTCTCCAGCTCACGGATCATCTTGTGGATGGGAATCACAGCATCTTGAGTTGTCCTGTACTGTTGGCGATGCACTGTTGAGGTGGCAATTGGCACTCGCAGCTCTTCTACCTTCAGGAGCCTGACTGCAGATGGATTTTCGGTCAGCCCAGGCAAGGTGTTCAATTGCCTAATGCCCTCTGCCTCCACAGCAGCTATTCCAAAGGCCCACCTGAGTCCCTTCAGGTCTTTGAAATACCTGCTCTGGAGGAAGTCTATGCCCAGAATACACGGGGCCCCTGGACCAGTCACAATAGGATGTTTCTTCCACTCTTGTCCAGTTAGGCTCATGTCGGCCTTCAAGCAGGGTCAACTGCTGCCATCCCCCCTGTCACTCCGGAAATAGAAACTGGTTCTGCCCCCACGTGTCTCGATGGAATCAAGGTGCACTGCATGCCCATGTCAACCAAGGCTTCGTATTTTTGTGATTCTGATGTGCCAGGCCATCGGACCCACACTGTCCAAAAGATGCGATTTTCCCTGACCTCTGCCTGGCTAGAGGCAGGGCCTCTCTAGTCCTGGTTATTATTCGAAACTCTAGCTATTTCCCTTCTGGTGGAACTCCCTCTCTGAGCATTACCATTCTTCAGTTCACACATCCGTGCTGCCAGAACAGAAGTTGGTTTTCCATCCCACCTCTTCATGTCTTCCCCACTGTCACACAGGAAGAACCATAGCTCAGCTCTTGAGGTGCACCCTCTCTCCCTAGCTGTGGGACGTCTGCTTCTGGTAGCAGGGCCTCTGGTCTGCATTGATGCAATTTGGAGAAGGCCCTCTTTCACCTCCTTCCCGAGTTTCTGATGAGTCTTCTCCATCCTATCTTCTGTATGGTCTCTGACAGACTCTTTTCCACAGCTGCAATTCTTGCTTGTGTTGGGCCGTGCACAGTGTCTGCCTCCTCACTGTAGAACTCACTGTCTCATCCCTGTCATTCCATGTCATCATTGCTACAGAGAGTTGTATTCTGGTGGTGTGTGTTGGGCAAGTTTCAGCCACATCACCGGTGTACATTTTACCATGTCAGGGCTCCTAATTGCTTGGTCATCTGAGAATATGATCTCTATCACTACCAGTTCTCTCAGGCATTGAATCCCTTGTTCCATGGTTTTCCAGGGCTTTAGCTGCAGCTAGAGATCTTCTCAGCACAGGTATCTTTCCTTCTCACTTCTTAAGAGCCGCATTCAGGGACTGAGAGCTTCAGGGCCTCTTGTCATCCCTTGGTCAATACTTAGATCACGTGACAGGGACCCCAAATGCCTCATTTCAGTGCTATCCATAATTGTACCATTGCCTGCAGCATCCCAGCTTCAGACCGTCCAACTTAATACAGTTTCATCAGGCTGTCGGGTGTAATCCTTCCTCAGGGTATGAAGACTTTCTCTGGACAGGGACTCGGTGATGATTTCAGGTTCCAATTCCTCTGCTGGCTGTGAAGGTCCTGGCTGCCCATCACCATCCACTGGGCAAATGGATTTGGCTTTGTGTCTCTTTCTCTGGACAGGGGCAATTGTTACTGGTTTAGGCTCCCCATCCACTTTAGCTGCAGCTGGAGTGATTGGGGTGTCTGCTGGCTTATCCTCCTGCCCCTCTGGCTGTATCGTCTGCCCTACAGTATCTAGCAGCACATGGCAATGAGCTTTTCCTTTTCATCAGCTTTGGTATTGCAGTTTTCCTTCAGATACTTCCCCACTTCAGCTGGATTCTGAATTCATTCAGGGGGGATGTTCTAGGCTGCTGGGTCAGAAAACTGCTTCAGGGTCTGGCCTATGTCCTCCCATACCCCACACCACTTAGGATTTTCCACAACTGGGGCAGGTGTCTGGACAACCCCTCTGGAAATTTCAGCCCTTATTTTAGACAAGCTGGAGACCACATAGAGGAACCCTGCTAGATAACATAATAAGAAAGTGGTATCTTTGACATCCAGGGGAAACTGGACACTTTCAACACTTTCAAAAGGTGACATGCCAGATCTGAGGGGCAAGAAGAAGATGAAGGGCTGGGAATTATCATTCCCTGCTTTTCCCCTAACAAACTGGGTGTAATTGCTAATACATTCCAAAAGGAAACTACCAAGGCCAGAATGGAAAAGCAACATGACATACACATTCTTGATGGCTTCCATTACTTCCATCAAACTTCGAGAAATCACTAGCACCAGGCATATTAAAATGGCAGTCCTGATTCTTATTCCTGAATTATAAAAGGTGTAAGCCAGGGACTCGACTGCCCATAGCTGTGGAAACGTACTTATGGTTAAGTTCCACAGAAAAATTATTAAATCAAACAGCATGGTGATGTCTTACTGCTGTACCTCAATACAAAAGTAATTCAAACCAAAATGTTTCTTTTTTCTTTTTTTTTTTTTTTTTTCCACTTTCACGTGCCCCTTTAAGTTGGGTGCCAAATTTATGTCTCAGTTTTTGAGACAAAAATTCAGGGGGAAACACTCCAGAATGAGTGTTCCTTCCCATTTCCTCTGTCAATGAGACAAATAGGTCACAAGAAGTGAAAGTGGGAAAAAGGAAAACAAAATGTTTATTAACACACAGAACAGGGTAGAACAGGATACAAAGAACCCTCAAAATACAACAAATTCCCGGAGAGGGAACAGACACGCGGGCTCAGACCAGCTGAGGCCACCCTGCAGGCTCCCTGGATTGGTGAAGAGGGAAGGGAGGCAGTGAGGCAATGGGAAGGAAAGGGAAAAAAGAAAAGAAAAAAACCCACCAGAACCTTTTCCCAGCGAGCTGGAACACGAAACCAAAAAGCAGCACAGTGCTCCCAGTGCTCCCCCTCCCGAGCCCTGCCCAGCCCCCCTGAGCCGTTGGGCTGAACCGTTCAACCGCCCCCTCGGCCCTGTGGCTCCGGCCCTGCCCCCCAGGTCCATCTTAAAGGCATGGTGCCCTTGGGCATTGAGCAGACGGTTAAGGAATAAAGTGGCTTCATAACATCACCCCAGGACAAGTATCATTCACATAAATGTGGAAACAGTAATTTTCATGTGCTTGCAAAATGTGTATTTGCTTAAGGGAATGGATGGTATGTGTGCAAGAGTGAAGTTGGAAGCTGAAGGTGGCATTTGTGAATAGGATA
Organism: Aphelocoma coerulescens; assembly: GCF_041296385.1. Lineage (NCBI taxonomy): Eukaryota > Metazoa > Chordata > Aves > Passeriformes > Corvidae > Aphelocoma > Aphelocoma coerulescens. The sequence goes on from NW_027184085.1 coordinate 35,466,643, forward strand.
CTGAAGATGATCGAGGTCAAGAGCTACACAGTACAAAACTGCTCTCTAGGTTTCTCTGTTCATTGTGCAAAGTGAAATGGAAAGTGGTCAGGAGGGTGCACTCCTCAAAGAACTGATCTCTCTGGTTAAAATTATGAGATCACTGGGATTGCCCTTTACCTGTGGTCCAACATTGATTTCTATATTATATATACCATTTTCCTCTTTCCTCTTAATAGAATTTTCTATGCTATGGGAGACACAGAGCTGGAGGAGTTAAAACATATTCTCTCTCAAATTTACTGTGAAGATAATTTAAAGATGCATTTTTGTACTATTAAACAAGTACATGACATTGTTAGTTTTTTCTACAGTATTATAACTAGATGATTTTAAAATCATAGAATATTTTGCGTTGGAAGGAATCATTAAAGGCCATCTAATTCAAACACCCTGCATTGAGCAAGGACATTTCCTGATAGTTTTCAGATCTCACATGTTCTGGACTTTTATATCTTAGTTGCTCTAAAGTACATTTCTTTACAATTTAATTTTCTGTTTGATTGTAATAATTGTGTCTCTCTGCTCTACTTTGCTGCTCTTAGTCTATGTTAGTGTATTTTAAAGTTTGCATGTAAATAACTCTTCATCTATTCTTTAATGACATGCTGGATTTAGATTTCTCATGGGCAACATGGAAATGTGTTTTGAAGTCTCTTTCTGTGTCTATGTGTCTATGTAAAACCATTTTTTGGCATGTGCTTATACTTTGCCAATGAAAATATTTCCAGTGTGTTTTTTTTCAGGAACCTCCTTCCACAGAAAATCAGCAATGTCTGTAACTCTTCCACTCTCCAATTAGTAAGAAAGAAAAGGGTGACTGTCAAAATGGAGTCCTATTTCAATCTTGTCAATCCAAAACCTGTGCTGCCTTCTGAATTTCCAGGGTCACTGGGTACCTGTTCTAGGTATTTAAAATTTGCCAAAAATATTATGGAATATTTGTCCAGTGATAAATTGAGTCTGTGTATAGGCAGGAAAGCTTTGGAAAACACACTGAAGATACATAGCAGCAGTATCTATACAAATGATAAATCTGACATTAAGAAGACTACAAGATGTCTGGAGCTCCCTAGACATTCTCTTTCTGTCTCATAATTCTGTCTTGGGAGACTGAGAGGAAGGCCTGTATTTTTCTGAGATTCCTACTGTTCAGAAGTTATAGCTAGGCAGCTATATGTTTGAAAAGTCTAGACATGTCCACTTTGCATATATTCACTGTGAACCAAAGTTTGCGTAGGTAGTTTCCCATGGATTGAACTTATGGTGGAAGCTTTAAATGGCAAATGTGTTTCAGACATGCTTCTGTCTGAAAAATCTTGAGCAAAAATAGGTTATCCATAAATGCTTCCCATGATAATGAGTAGATGTGGTTTCCTGCTTTTACCCCAAAGACTTTCCCTACTTTTTCAGTTCAGTATCTTTTCATTGCGCAAACTAATTTTTTTTTGAATTAAGGATTAAGTGGTTTCATCTGCATCTTAGGGTTTCTAGCATGACCTTGCCATGCATTTAGAGGTATTTTAGGGAAAATCAGACACCTATTTCACTGTAAAATTCTGCTTCCATCTCTTTTGCTGATCAGCTCTCCTTTTGATCTCTCCATCTCCCTGATAACTATACCTTTCCTTCAGTGCCTCTCATTTTCCTTCCTGCTTTCCTACTTCAGAAAGAAAAAGACACTTTTCAGACTCCTCAGTTCTTGATTTGCCTGATCACTCCTCCATTTCCTCTTCCTTGCCTCAGGACTGCAGCTGTAAAACCTATTGTTTCAAAGTGCTCTATGACTTAGTTCTTGTCAGCATCTAATGTTATCTTACCCCATGCTCACTTTCAATCTTTGCCTTTATCTCTTTGCTCCAGCAAGGGCTAGCAGTAAGTCTTCCTCTCACCTCTTTGTCACCAGACGTTTCTCTTATGTGAGCTATTGCCTGCTAAATAAGATAGATAATTGGAATCGGGGAATGTTTCTCATCCTGTGATTTTGCAGAGCACCACATACACTTTAATAATACAGCTTAATAGACACCATGACTGTCAATACTCTCCATATATTAAACAGAAAATAGCAAAGCTGCTGCCAAGTTTCTGCTCCAAGCTGCATTGGAAGACTCTCCAAAGATTTAAATTTTGGTGACTCTTCCTCTGGCATCTTCCTCTAGCAGCTGAGCATGTAGATTGTTCTCTGAACTTCTCCCAACATCTTATGTACTGTTGGAATAACTTTCACTTAGTTAGCACTTACTGAAAAGGAGATCCTGTGTCAGATGATTAATGAAAAAGTGAAACAAAGAATCAGAAGAAAACCAGCATTCTTTAAAGTGCAGACAATGGCAGAACTATCGTAAGAAAAAACTATTTCCATGTAGGAGATTGTTTGTTTGAAAGTTGGTCCACATTATCTATAGAAGTACCTTGGATCTGGTGAAGAAATATTCCTACATTTTTCAGAAGAGATAGGAGGGAAAATGAAGCTTGTCTAGTGGGAGGTATCCTTGGCTATGGCAGGGGAAATTGGGACTAGATGATCTTTAAGGTCCATTCCAATCCCTTAACATTCTATGATTCTATGAATGTCACAATCCACGTATTATAATGTATAAAATTATTTTTTATTATAGATACATACATTGCTTTCCACATACTTTTTAAATGACTGGCAGTTAAAGCCATTACTATCTGGATACAATATGATCTCTCTCTTAAAACTGACCTAACTGGTGTGTTAGCCTTCCTAGAAATCTCTCCCAGATCCAAAAGTTCAACCTTATTTCTTGGATTTTTGCATAAAAATGGATCTTGACCTTCTCATATGACAATTATATTATAATTATTATTATTATTATTATCTTTTATCTTTTTGGTTTAAATATTTAGCCAGTACACATATGAAGCAACAACAATATCACAATGAAAGCACTTGCTTAGCAGGCCTTAGAGCTATTTATTATACATCCTTTCCCTTACTGTTTTCAGTAACCATGTTTGTTTAGTGTGTCTAAGTAGCATGTGTTTTTTTTTCCTTTTTTAAAATTGCTATTTTTTTTTCCTTTTTTTAAAATTGCAAGACTGGAAAAATCCAATGTTTGTTTTGGGATGCTTCAGCTAACAATTTTTAATCCCAATACTATATTTATCCCAATATTTATTTTCAACCTATTTAAACCCCAAAAAGATAGTGAATGTTGTTCACTACTGTGTGTAAGAACCCCACTGTCACCGTTGCTTGGTGTGCAGAAGAGGGATAGCTTGGAGGATCCACCTTTTCAGAGGTTCTTATCAGGAAGGGAGAGTGAGATTTCATCTTTTGGGCTACTTTTTGTTTTGCAACATCAGCATGGTTAAAGAGGGCTTCTGTTGACTGCATTGCTTGGAATACCTGCAAATTTCTATTAAGAGAGATGGCAGTGTCCCATATGCTTGACATACACCTAGCAAATACTGTGTATTTGGTAGAAACAGAGTTCAAAGAGTTTTTAGCAAATACACTGGTACATGTATCAGCAGAAACTGATATCAAGGTTAAAAAAAAATAATTTTCACATAATGTCTCAAAACTGAAATTAGATTTCAAAACTGAAGCAGGACCATGCATCTCTCTATACTTAAAATAAAATATTTATTTATTGAGAGTGCTGGTCTTTAAATATTTCTTTCTTCTTCCACGTATTTTTTCCTCCTTCCTGATAAGCTGCTGCAATAAACTTCAAAAGACCAGATGGCTTATTTGCTTTTTGATTTAAGCACCTTTAAGAAGGACCTTTTAAAAGAAGTAGCTACCCTGATTAATTTACCCAACATACCACTGTGTTTGTAGCACTCTTTTTTTGTTCTATCTGAATTTACAAACCTTCTTTCCTCTGTTGAATGAATCCTAGAGAAGCAAAAATGTTTGCTTTTGCTACTTTTTTAGCTGCATTGTTTCTTCGTACTACCTGTCAAAGATGAAATATTTGTACATTAAACATTATTTTTTCTTTTTTTTTACAGGTGCCTGCTATTTTTGTTTTGTTTTCTTTTTTTTTTTTCCCTTTCTCTGATATACTAATTGATAACTGTGTGCTAAATTTTGCAATCTGGGAGGAAATAGGAACATAAATAAAAATAAGATGTGTGAACTCAGTCATTCTTGATCATTCTTGAGGCTTTACATGGGTACATGTTTTGGGGCTATTCTCTGTTGTGTGGGTGTGGTAGATATTAGCTGGAACAGGACCGCCCTGGGAGTCAGTTTGTGTTTATTTTGGTACTATAGAGGGTTTTGATTAAGACTAGGCACTCTTCTCTCTTATTTTTTGAGCTTATTTCTTTGAAGGCATCTTATTATTAATTTGGCTCTAACAAGAAGTATGCTGTGCCAAAATTTTTTTTGCTCAGCACTACTGAGACATTGCTTTCTTTTTCTAATCCTAGATTATAGAATCATAGATAATGCAGATATTATCTTTCTGATGATACAAGATTGTTCTCAACATTACATCCATGAGCTTTATATAGTCTTTTTTTGAGTGCTAGGCCAAGACTAACCAGATCTCAGAGACAGGAAATTATTCCTGGCAATAATTTTGGGTTTTATTGAGTAAATTCTCTTTTTTCCTGTGCCACCTTAAGCTTTTATTTTCTGTCATTTATCCATGCCTCTGTTCAAATGAAAGTTAGGAAAGTTCATCTAAAAGAACATGTTTTGTTTTTCTGAGTGTTACCTTCATAGTAAAGAAAACCTGCTGTTGTCATGATCTTTAGCTGCTCAGTTGTTCTGTGTCTGTGTTACAGGGTTTTTCCCTCTCACACGGGTATAAATCACAAGGTGTTGGTGCTAGTAATACCACAGTCAGGATAAATCTAACACTTTTAGCATTCTTTCTGAATTCTTGACCAGGCTTTTAGCTAATGATATGTCAGCATAAACTCCACAGAAATCAGTAAGTGCCTAGATCACCATGGCCAGGGCCCAAGGTATTACGTGATTTAACGCATGTTATTTTTTCTGTAAAAATGATTTTATGTGCTATTGATTTTAGAGTTATTCTTCTGTTTGGGTCCCTCTTCTCTTTTGTACTCCTTTTCTAGAGCAGTGTTCAAGGACATCATGAACACCCCAAATCTGGAGGGCAAGCCATAGCTTGTGATGTACTTGTGCCAGTAGCAGCATCTGCTGTTTGCTATTTTCTTTGGACTCAGATTTGAGATGGCAGAAATTTGCACATGGTGATTTCTTTGGATATTGGCTTCTGAAAAATGCATCCCTTGGGTTTTGAACATGTGGTTATGTTCTGCCATGTGATGGTTTTCTTTAGAAGTGTGGGACTCTTGCATTTGATCAGGGTTTAATTCTGATATGAACCCTGTCCAATTCTCTCTGTATTTGAATCTCACAGCAGCAGAGCTCAAGTGACTTCAGCAGAGGCATTACTATCTTGAATAGTAAAATAGAACATGGAAATGTCTTCCATCCTGCCTGCCTTCCTGCCTTTTTCCTTCCTGCCTCCTTTCCTCCCTCCTTCTCTCTCTCCCTCCCTTCCTCCATTTTCAGCAAGCAAACATTGCATTTGGTTGTGTAGACCTGCGCAGAAGTGGAATCAGTGAACCAATCCCGATTTATAACAGTCTTAAATACTTAAAGACTCCAGACCTGAGGATAAGACATGAAAATTCTGTGTTGCAGAGATTTGGAATCCACAAAACAACTAATCTTAACTGTATAATGTAGCCTGTATTCAACCAGGTTATCACAGTGCTGAGGCCAGCAACTTCTGTTAGTTAAAAGGTAATTATTCTCTGTTTAAGGACACAAGGACTTCTCTGACTCCTTCAAGAAACAGAACACACAATGAAGCAAATGAAATAAGGGAGAAGGATAAGAGGAAACAGAAGCAGTGTATGGAATATTAAGAGCAAAGAACTGATCCTGTTGTGGTTTACACCTTCTCATTGATTTTCAGAAGCATTAGATGGCTATGCAGGGATGTAGGTTATGGAAAATTGCTTTGAGCTGTTGAAAAGAAACAACGAAAATTAATGTGCATCTCTGCATGCTAAACATAAACTTGCCAGTCTCATTGCTCTATCTTCTGCAGAGGTCACTAGGATAAACAATTTAAATTCTCTGCATATCTTACTTTATTAATTAGACATGTTTTTCACATCAGAATGCCTGTTTCTTTGCCTTCATTTCCTTCTTGTTTTCATGCTTCCTTATGCTGGATTACATTTTAGACTGAGAACAGACTTATATAAGATTATACTATACCAGTCAGTAGAAGACTGTCTATTGCTTGGGTATACCTGGGTATATTTTACAAAAGCTACTGAGAAATTGGTAAAAATGGTTTGAGAATGAAAAAATAAGGCCAGACATAAATATAAGTGGAGCATGCTCCTGCAGGCAGTTCCTCAGCCAGGGAAGTTTGAGTGAAAAATAGTAAAGGCTTCTGTCTCTGATTCATACCTTATGAGAGGTTTCTTTAATGATTGTTCTTTTGTGTAGCCAAAGCAATGTTCATTTGCCATTTATTTATGGTTTAATACTGATGCATCTGGACGAAAATTGAATGAGGAATAAGGTTAAATGAGAGACACGCCCTGACATAGAAACTGCAGGGCTGATGAATATCTCAGAAAACTGACTGAAAGGAAATATTTTTTCAATAGATCCTGGAAATAACAAAAGAAATGAACCGATCACATTTTGGTTTAATGGTGCATTCAACTACTTCTGAATTACTGGGGATCTCTTTTGTAAGTGTTTCTCATAGCAGCATTAGTACCGAATGAATTAATTGAGATTAGTGTTATTGCAGTGAATAATTGCAAATAAATTAATATAATTACAGGGAAATAAATGTGTTAGCAATTTAATTTTTACATTTAATTCTTCATTGCGAAGATCCTATCTGTTCTCCCTTGCATTAAGGTCTCTCTTCTTACTCCTTATCTCACTGCTTAGTTAGAGTTTGTAATTCTGGTGGTTCACATGTAAGGTGAATTGTAATTCCTGGGGGGTTTTGCTCATTCATACCTGTCTGTGTGTATATCTCTAGACTTCTAATGTGGTATCAGAGATGTCTTCATAAATCTCATGGGACTGATTGACTATCAGTGATTTTGCTGAGTTTTACAGAGGAGAAAGAGACTGTAAAACTTGCCCATGGTTGAATTTGAGTATGTGAATAATGGTTTCAGCCGAACAGTCTTTCTTCTGTCTCGAATAATTTTTGCTGACATAAGTCTAAAGTAACTTGTTCAAGGTCAGTGGAATTACATCAATGTAAAATTAGGGTAAATAAGAGAAGAACCAGGTTTCCATGTGTATTTCTCCTAGGAGAGCTCTTAGGATTTGATGATAAGTCAGCAAGCTGAGGAATAATTTTACTTATTTTGTAAATGCAATCAAAAAGCAAGCTAAATTTGTTTTGACTTTTCCAGTCATATTTCCTCCATTCTAATGTGAATGAATCAGATAAGGAAGATTCCTCTGCCTATGTGATTATACAACTTATATTTGTAAATTTGAAGGAAGAATAGAGAAGAAGGGTTTTGAAGTCTGATGGAGAATCCTTATTTAATAAAGCAAGGAGAGCACTTTGACCTAAGTTAATTGAAAACCCCTTAAATTTAAACGCAACAGGATTATTTAAGCTTTGCCTTCCTAAGTATGGGTATTTAAACACAGTGGAGAAGCTAGCCAGCAGTTTTATTCATTTTTCTTCGTTTTTGAGGAGGTTGCTGGTCTTAGAAAGAGATGTTGAGATTTCTCTGTGAATGTCATGGGAAACATCAAGGGAACTTGTTTTTTCAGTCTCTCCAATTAGACAGCATTTCAGGAACATTCTTAGTAGGATCAGGGTGTTAGTGCTTAGGTGAAATCACTTTAAAGAAAGAGGTGGGTGGGGGATTCCTGAATTTAGGAACCAGTATAGTCCAGCTAGATGCAGTATAAAACAAACTGGGAATATTTTATTATTTTGTCTTGATGTTACTTGATGAGCCCAGCCTGTGATGGCTGAGTGTGTGCTACACTGTGTCAGAGGAGACTGCTGCAGTTCTTCTCATGCAGCTCTGCAGGAATGGCCTGGAGCACATGCCACCACAGCAGATACCACAAAGACCATGCATTTTGCTACACTACTGATAGATTTTATATCTGCACATTGCAGAAAGGCTCTCCTGGGTCCCATATTTCCATGAATGGTGAGGAATATTCTTTAAACTTCTATTCTGCTTAATTATGAAGAATGCACAACACTTTCTAACTATTAAGTCCTATTGCAAGAGTCAGTTTTGGCTTCAAATTGTGGCTTGTGAGTTTGCAGGTGTTTAGCACCACTGAAACCACTTTATCTGTTTCTGCATTTGTCACCAGTCTTGCTTTATCAGAAGGAAATATTGGCCATAAGACAGAGCTGAGGGGCTTTTGATTAAAAAAAAAGAAAGTGCTGAACAAACCCCATGACTTTGATATAGAGGCCTTTGTGAATTCTAGTCCCCATTTTTATCTATACAGGTAATTGGCGCCTGGCAGCTCATTCCTGTTGTATTTCTTTGGCTTAGCTTTGTGTTAATTACCTAAATTTACTCATTTAGAGGCATCACTGCATGTGGTTTGGCAGGCACACGTTTTGCTAAAGAGACTTTCATGTATGCTTTTCTGCCTGCACTGGAAGCTGCATTTAGTATACTGTACTTCAAAATGTTATTGTTTGCTTTTAGTCAGATAAACAAATATTATGATAATGAAAAGTCCATGAACAAATGGTGACAACAGCAGAGCACTAAACATAAGAATTAATTAGCAAGAACAGTCAGCTATCCCAGATGTCTGATGTAATTTTGAAGAGAGAACTTGAAATATTTAAGACATTCAAAGCACCACTTAGGAGGGTGAAAAACATCCATGCACTTTAACATCTAAATTACAAATGTGATCTCTCTCTTAGCTACTGGCCTATAAATGAATTATACCAAGGCTTACATGCCTACAGTTCACAGTTGCAATAAGAAGACTATTCCTTTGCTGGTATTCTGACCATATGTTTCTTCCCAATTCTGATTTTTTTGTCAGGATGGGCCAGGACCTTGTCAGTAGCTCAGACCTGTGCATGTTACACCAATTTCTACTATCTTGTTTTGGAAAGTGGACCCACTCATGAAGTGTCGTGCTGAAGCACGAACATTTCCATCCCGTCTGTGTTTTCCCCCATTTCTTTTACTACAGTCTTTTCTGTGCTACAACTGCTGTATGCATCTGTTCTTACTTTGCTGAGGTTTTGAGGACACGTTTTATAAGCCAGTTAAAGAGTGAGGTCCTGCTGTGTCTATTAGGGTCCAGGTATCTTAAACCATTATTTACCTCTGATATGTCCTGTCACGTAATTTTATTTGGTTTAAGTCCTGTGACATAATTTTATTTGGTTTAAGTAGCAAGTAAAGTTGCTTAGAGGCTTGTTATCCTTGGTCAGCCTGAATCTGTGTGCATCAATGCACAGATGCACTGTGTGCATCAGTGTTTTACTAGTGAAACTGTGCTGGTACGAAAAGTACTCTGTAAATATAATCTCAACTGCCAACATTGGGGTTTCCAGCATTCCTGGTAGATATTGCCAGACTGTGGCTCAGCTACCTACTCAGGAAAGGGGACAAACTAGATTCCCTATTGCAAACTTTGCCGTAACCATATGCAGTTGAAATATAGCTGGCAAAGGTAATCTCAGATGTACTGGAATGCAGGGAGGAGCTGCTGCATTTTTTCTTCTTTCATTGCTATTAGGCCAAGGCTAAGTACAATTTTCTCCTAAAGAAAAACTGTTCAGAAGTGGTCTGCCCACCTCAAGTATGACCGTAGGAGTTTTTTAAAAAAAGCCCTTGCCTCTCTTAGTTAAACAGATCACATCATGGCAGAACTTCGGTTCTGAATCCAGATAAAGATTAATGTGAGATTTAACTTCACTAGAAATGAGAATTGTCCCTGTGTGCTGAATGAGATTTGTAAAATGAGGAAATACTCACTAAAGCAGAGCATTGGCATATTTTCAAATTAAGACCACAGTGAAAATGAATTCAGTGCATGCTGGTTAATTAACTAACTAGAAAGGTATGAGAAATTCTATCTCTGATGACTAACACAGTCTGCCTTTTGATCTCAGTGCAATAAGAAGGAAGACAGAGCTATTGAATGTCTAACAATGTTGATTTTATATACTCAATGAAAGTTTCCCAGAATTGCAAATATTTAGAGTATATGTTCTTGTGTAGTCATTTTTCCATGACCACATTTTCTCCATTTAGGAGGACTCTCTCTCTCTCTCTCTGTTCTTGCTCCATCTCTAAACCAATCATTTGTCATTTCTTTTACATAAGAGCCATCACCTGGGCTAAAAGGAAAAAGGAGAGTAGAAGTGGCAGGCTCTACTTGATAGGCTTTCTCCTAAGAAAATTTCAAGTCCATTTCAAATGGACTCAGCTCTTTCTAATTTCTATTTCATGTATTAATGGTTTATCTTTCTTTCTTTTTTTTTTTTTCTTTTTCTTTCCCTTCCCAGATGTTTTATCAGTTTCCCCCTTCTCATAGCACCGGGCAATTTCTGGAAGCCTGGCTATGTGCAATAATGAAGGGAAATCCTTACTAAACATCTGTCACCTTCATGGGATTGAGTACAAGTTCTGCAGGAGGGACTTCTTGTGTCTTAGCAAAAGCCTGCTTTCACAGGCTCCTGTTACACCTATGACATCAAGAGGTGTCTGGTGCCTGCCCTGTAAGAGTTTAGGGATAAAATTCCATCTGGAAACATAGTAGTTACGTGAGAGAGAAACATGAAAAGGGCAACACGGCAGCATAGGAAAGTGGATAGGGAGCTGGCCTGTGTGACAAATGAACAGCCAGAATGGCTTTTATGCATTGATCTAGTGGTCACATCACTCCCTTTACCCCATTTCTTTTCTGTGCAGGCAAATAGGGTGTGACCTGATGATTCCCTTGTCAATTACCTAAGGTAAGCTCATTAGGGAGGAAGGAAATGGGGCTGAAAAGCAAAGCAGGTCCTAGGAGAGAGGATATTGCCATGTGTCATGGGTTAGCAAGCATAGTCCCGGAAGTGATGTTCTTGCAAAGGGGTGCTTACAGCTTCCTCTGGGACCTGATAGAACCTATCAGCTGGCCAGTTTGAATATGGACAATTCTTTAAGCCACTTAAAATTGTGACCGCCTCTATGATCCACACTTAAGAATAGACAACCCCCCCCCACAGCTCTGTCTTGTTTCCGGTGCTGGGACAGGTTGGCTGCAGGCCCTGTGCAGGGGCCAGCGGGCCCAGCCAGGCCCTGCTCGGGCCAGGCCGGGCCGGGCCAAGGCCATCCTGGAGCCGATGGGCCCTGTTCCACCCACGGAACCCCCCCCCAGCCATGCTATGTGCAGACAGGCTCCCCATCTCCAGTGCGGCCAAGATTCAGCCTAAAGCTACCCGCCACTGTCCGGCAAAGATCATGTGACCAGCAGTGATAAGCTTCATTCCAGCTGCAAGGCCGAGGTGAGATTAACCCTTTTAGTGCTGTGAAGAGCTGAAAACCTGAGGGAAGAGAAAGAGGAGATGCTTAAAGCTGAAATTCTGTTGTAAAGCTATGATGTATCAGAGTACCTGTTGTAATTTCATGAAGGCATGGGGGGTGGAGCGTTCAACTTGTGAGCAAAAGCACCGGCGCTGAGATAGGCAGATGCTGACTCAGCTGTAATTTGATGAGAAGTTTGAACAGGGAGAGATGGAAGCGATGAGGACTTTTGCTCCAAATGGAAAAGGAGAAAACCTCAGTTCCTAGAGAAGCTCCCAGAGATAGTCCTAAAGATGAAGATGAGGAAGACCCTTTGCTCCCAGGGAAGGAGAAGGGCCTTTGTTCTTAGAGATGAAATGATCCCAGAGATGGGTGAAGAGAACTTTTGTTTCTGAATGGCTCAACCTTAAAACTGTACCCCAAAAAACTTCAAGAGTGGACCCTTGAAAGCAGTTGTGGGAAAAGCTGCAAGTCGGGGGAAGGGACTCACATGTGAGCAGAGAACCAACCTGGGCAGCTGTCTCATTGTGATAATGTTTTCATAGCATGGACAAGAGAGACTCCTCTTCCAAAATGGACTGAACAAGGTTATTATGGAAGTGGTAAACAGACTGAACATCTCAAGGGTTCTCTTTTTACATTGTCAGTGGGAGAAGGGAGAAAGGTGAGGGGAGGAGAAGTGTTCTGAAGGTATTATTTTTTTTTCTTCTTTTAGGTCTGTTAATAAACTTCTTTATATTCTTTCAGGTTTGGTGCCTGCTTTGTGTTTCTCCTAATTCTTATCTCACAGAAGGTAAACAGTAATGAGTATTTTGGACCAAACCACTACACCATGAACGTGCTAAGGAATACACGAAAGGAATTTTTTTAAAGAAAGAAAAGGGCAGGTGAAAGAAAGAGTAATGAAAAGTGAAAAGAATTCTAGACAACTGTGAAGGAAAAATTATGATGATTAATACAAGCAATATAATGAGGAATACAGAAAATGAAAGTGCGTACAAGAACAGAAAAAAGATGTAGCATTTCAGGACTGTTTATTTTCCTCTGTTTTATTGGCAGACATTCTTGAAAGGCTTTAGGAAGGTGTTCAGGTCAGACACCTAATTTCTGGTGACTATTTCTCTGCTGTGGAGTGTGCCTTTAAACAACCGGCATTGTTTGCTCTTTTGAGTTAGTATGTTAAAGACATAATCACTTATATTCTGTTCTGGTTTTCAGTGTTGGTCTTTCTTCCCTTGACAGTCCTAACAAGACTCCAAAGTGACATTACAGAAATGGTGTAGCATGGAAACATTTTAAGATAAAAAAACCGTGAAACATTGCTGATTGTAAGGTTACAGTTGCTTGTAGGAGCAACTTCAGGGGGTAGATTCTGAATATGATGTTTATAAGAATCTATAATAGATTAAAAATCTATTTAAAATCATTGGAGTTGTTGCTTCACAGATCTGTACCACAAGTCTCATAACTGAATAAAAAGATATGAAATAAGTGAATCTCCTACCGTGAAGGTTGCCGCCTAGAAGGAAAATACATCGCTCAGTTGTAATTCACAGAGAAATAATTATTTTTATATACATCTTTATATTTTTAGGACTCTTGATTTTAAACAATTGTGTTGGCAATACAGAATAGTAGCAGAGTAAAAATAGCTTACTGCTCTATAGACAGCAGTCTATAAAGGGCAAATTTAATGTGAGCATTGTCTAAGTCATTCATCTGTGCCTAAACAAATTCTGATGGTTTACCAGGGACTTGGAGCAGATTGCAGTGCCTGCCTTGTTTATGCATCCAGACTTCCTTTTATTGGGGGGGAGGGAGGGAGTGTAGTGTGCTGCTGACTGGGACAGGTAACAAAAAACAGATGCAGGAATTTGGATTGGAGTTAGTAGTTACCTGGGCCATATATGTTTGGGTTGTGTTAGAAGTTCAGAAGTGCTCTGAGCCTTTCCTCCACATGTCTTCCCTTGATCCTGCTGTGTAGGTCTATGTTTTCTGCATTCTCTCAGATGAGGAAGATTCTTGTCTAAAGTGTTATAATCGTCCTTGCCGGTCAGAAGAGGCTACTGCTCATGTTACAAATGTAGATGAATCTTAAGAAAGTGTGCCTCAGGCCATTAAAGGCCATTTTTGTATTGCACTTAATGAAGAGGAGAGATGAGAGGAAGCCATGTCAGTGAGATGTAAGTATTGCTCCTGCACCTCTCCATTTCTGTGCTGATAGAGGACTGCTGAGAAATGTTGCCAAGGAATACTCTTCCTCACACAACCAATTACTTGCAGCAGCACCTGTGAGTTTCTTCAGTCCAGCAGAGAGCCAGTGAAAGGGTATAAACCCAGTGCTTGATTTCTAAATAGTTCAAACATCTTTTAATCCCCCGAGTTTACAGCAAATACTTGTTTCATTCCACTTCGCTTTGCTACCTCTTATTTGAAGGAATAACCTTTGCTTTGTTCCTCATCACTTCTCTGCCCCACAGAACATGGTGCCAAAAATATTGATAAACCCTAGTGCTACCATCACCCTCATCTAGCTACAGAAGTGTCATAAGATTCTGGTTTTGCAACTGCTTTATGTCTATACACTTTTTATCTCCCATTCCTTTAAATGTTTTATTACAGGAAGCATTGCTCTTTGTTTCCTGGCCCCCTCTCTCCCTTTCCTGAGAAGGAGAAAGTATGCCTGTAATAAACAAGGTCTGACTCTCTTCTGAAATCTCATTTCCACTGCGGAGGCTCAGCTGTTCATTACTAAATATTCTTCATTTTGGATGTGTGTCTGACTTACATAACTCAAGTCACATCCTCTCTCACCTCTGTTTGTATGGAGGAAAGTAATATAAAAATGGTTGGAGGACAAAAAAAGAGGTATCTTTAACCTATCACCTACCAAAATGAAAATCTGTTAAAATTTGTATTTGTTAGTAGGTAATTCATCAGCAAGCTCTCTTTAGGTGATGGCTGGTGGTGTTTGTTTTACTCAGAGAAAGTGGTGTGTGGGAAGCAGCCAGAAACAACCATAAGCCAAATGTGAGACTGAAAGGGAATCAAAGTGGTGCAAATGACTCACAGCACAGAACATGTCCTCTGTAACTGCTGAAGCTCTTGTTTGGAAGAAAAATTATCCCTGTTTGCCCTGATACAAACCTATACATGAGACAAAAAGAGGCTTTGGCAGATCTCTTCTGGAATTTTTTTTATAATATGTTTAATTTTTCTGTGTGTCTGTTACATTATGTCAGAAAGTGGGATAACCATTCTTCTCTACGCACTGTGGATGCCGAGTTATGAAATCACTGCTGTTTGTAAAACACAGGGAGATCCTTAATTGGAAGGATCAAACATTTCCTCAATTGGAAAAATCAAACATCTTGAATAAATAATTTGGACTGGGCATTTTCTTCCTACTAAGTATGAAATGGTCTTAATGGCCTTGGATTTATAGCAAGCTTTAATCTGCTCCCAGGTGGCCACTAATCCTGGAGGAACAGTCAATTTTTTAAACAATTGGTTGCTTTAGTAATGAATATTTCTAATGAGAGTATAGAAACTGATCACAATCTATATATATTACAAAACATCTACTGGTCTACTTCAAGTGGTGATGTTATTGTTAGCATTCATAGTTTATAAAAGTTGTCTGCTTGCAGTCTATTAGTTAATTTCTCTAACATCACAATGGAAAACACACTGTTTGTATGAGAGCAAAGGAGGACTCTTGAAAGCTAACTGAATCCATGTTAAATCTGAGCAGGGGTGACAGACTTAGGGATGGTGTATGGTTCAGGTCACTTCAAAGAGACAGCGTTGCTCCCATTTTACCTGGTGTTTGTGCAAACAGGTTTGTAGCCCTGTTTGCTTTATTCACTGGGCTCCAAATTCATGAGGATTCTGAAATGTTTCTGTTGTTCATAACATGCCTGACATATCTTTGAATAGGAAATTTGTCAAAGAATGTTAGAGCATATTGCTGATTTTTGGCATTTTAGGGAGGAGATAAGGTGTAAATGATGTTGTCAGAAATGTGGTAGTAGTAATTGCCTACAATGAGTGCAGGCTTATTATTCACAACAAGCCAGTCTTTTTAGTGACAGCTGCCATCAATACTCATTAAAAATATCAGACCTTTATTCTGCTTCTACAGCAAGGATTAAAAAAATTAAACGAGATAAATTTAATAATCCCCAAACCTGCCCCATACTTAAATGCATCCACTTGCATAAAAACTCATTGCATTGACTGAAAGCCTTTGACTTCTGATTGTTCTGATGATATACTGCTGTTCTGAGGCTTCTAAAAGGAATTAAGTCCTATGTTTATAACTACTCTTATTGGAAAATATGTGACTTTTATGAACGACTTTTGTAGAGTGTGTAACATTCTATAAGTATATCTGGTTTGCAGGTTAATCATAATGAGATTGCGTCGGTTCAAATTACATAATTTTTCAGCTTCCTTGAAAGTCAAGAATGCAGACCCTTGAATAGACTCAGATTATAAACACTATTCATATAACTTTATATCTTGAAAGTCTCTTTTGGTGCTCTGTTATTAAAATATTATGAAAAATGAAAGAACTCTGATTAAATATGCCTGCATGGATAAATTTACATTAATGAGAGATGATTAATTATGAGTTAATACCCCTTTCAGAAAAAGCATTTTAGGTGGGTGCTTTTAATGAGCAGGGTGCAATGATAATCCAGCAACAGTCCTCTGTTGAGAAAATCAAAAGCCAGACACAAAGTGCTGTTATGCATTTTGGAGCTATGCTGATAATAATCACAATTCTGAACTCCCACTCAGCTGTGCTCTCCTTGCACCACAAGATGTCACTATGTAATCCAGGATGATTTTTAGCTTTAAGAATTTTTTACAAATATTTTTAAACTCAGAAACAGGTTTATTTCTTTTTATGTGTTCTCAGGAAGAAAATAAAGCTCACAGGATAGCCTATATTGAATACTCCTAATGCTTTTAAAATAAATTAAAGTGTATAGGACTACCAGAATCTTGAGAACAACCTCCTTCATTTAAACGACAGTGTATAGATCCTGCCAGCAGTCCCTGTGAAACTGCTGATGATCCATAAGAAATCCAGGAGCATGTTTATGGCAATTGTTCCTAAGTGCCATTTTTAAGGGTGTTATTCTGCTGTTGACTCTTCCTGCTCATCTCTCCACCAGGCAGTGTGACTTTGTCTCCCTAATATCACCAATACACATCCAACTAGGTGGAAGTAAAGCGTGTAAGAGTACTAAGCCATCAAAGAATTGCACCAGTTCTAAAAAATAGCAGCAATTTCCTGTACTCCACGCTACAATTAAGCAGTCATAATATGGCATCCTATAGATGCCAGCCCCAGAAAGAATCAGCTGAAAAGAAAATCACTGACAGTGGAGATCTTGTTTTCTGTATTCCTGTTTTAGTGGAAAAATACATGTTTAAATCTTTCTTTCTTTGATGTATTTCTTGGTAGGACTGTGATCTCTTACACTTTTGTCATATTTGGTCTGGATTTTTTAACTTTTTTTTTTTTTTCTGGGAGATTAGATAAGGGCATGCTGTCTACCCATATGCCTCTTTATAGCTGCTGCCTAAGTAAGTAAAGTGCTGTAACTTCAAGATAAGGCAAACACCACAGCCAGAAAATATTCTCTGGGAAAACCTTGTGCAAATGAACACTTCATCGTACCTCACCTTGGTGGTGGAATGAGAAAGTCACACCTAAAATATGTTTTAAGTGACTCTACATTCAAAATATGTTTCTATCTTCTGACCTGAGGCTGGCTAAGGTGCACAGCATGAAAATTTAAGCCTGTCAAAAGTATTTATTTACAAGCTAAAGATAAATTATAGACTCCTAAGAGCAAGGACCCCTCTATTCAGTTATACATATATTTTGCTTAATTCAAACATGTAATGGAAAATTCTATTATAGGCCCTTTCTCTGATGCTACACATCAGCAATATATCTACAGCAGAGGAAGCACAGAGATTGACACTGAGGTCTTGATGGTTAGATCACGGAAGAGATGAAGCTCAGCTGCTTCCTTTTAATTCTGTAATATTATGTATACACCTAAGTTTTGTTTGGACCATGACTGACTACTCTTTCTCTCTCTTACACCTTGATTTTTTTTTAGGGCTTTTCTACTATTTTCTTTTGACTTTCATGTGGTAAAATCTTGCCCATGGAGCCTCTGAAATATTCTTGCTGGCATCCTCCTGGCACCATAGCCACAGTGTCCTGGACAGGCATGGGAATGTTCCCTCCATCCCTTAGTCTAACTCATCCTTGCTCCTGGCCTGACTGCACATTGCTGTCGTGGCTGTACAATATGGCCTGTCCCAATGCCTCCTTATTTCACTGTCCAGATTTTCCTAAATGCCATGTGTTGAGATAAAATAGCTCTGTGGTGCAGCTGGGGCACAGACTGTTCTGCCTAGCAGTCAGTCAGTCAGTTACGTCCAACTCCCCAGGCATGCTGCTGCACAGAATCATAGAATATCCTGAACTGGAAAGGACCCACAAGGATCATCAAATCCAATTTCTGGCTCTGCACATGACAACCTCAAAAATCACTCCACGTACCAGATAAAGGGTGTGTGTGTAGGGGAGGACATCCATCAGCAGGCCGTGGCCTTGCAGAGGTGCCACACTGGCTGAGGACAATGGCTGCGGTTGCAGGCAGCTGCCAGATGAACAGTGCTGTGCCAGGGCAGAGGCAGTGAGGGAGCCAGGACCAGCATGGTAACTCCAGCTATGTTAGTTGCAGAGAAGGGAAGTGTTTTCACCCAGGATTTGAGGTGCTCCTTAGTCCTTGAGAAGACGGATGTTACATTATCTGCATGTGCTATGTATGGCCACATTTTCAGCTGGTGGGGTATTAGTCCCTAGGCATGGAAACGGAAGAAGACATCCAGACGGAAGGAGGAAGCCTCAACTTGTTTTTATTGACCTTTTTGGCTGAAAAGGGTGGTATTGAAATACTCAGTCTTTCAATGTAGCCATCACAGCAGTGTCGTTACTTCAGCACGTGGCATCAACAGTGGTGTTTTTAAATGCTGTTTTTTCCCTTTTAAGCCAGTATGCATTCTATTTCCCCCACTGTGTTGCAGTCCCCTGCTGACCCCATTACTTACCCTATCCCTGGAGGAGGTGACATTGAAAGACCAACTGACCTTTCTTGCAACACAGAGAGTCAAGGAAGAGTGCCAGGACAGAAGGCCCACCAGGTATGGAGAAGGAAGTTGGGGAATACTGTCAGTCTCTACCCTGGGACTTAGGACCCACTACACAGGCTTGGTTCTGGAAAAGGGAACAACTTATAATTGCACTTACATTTGCAGAACAGATATTTGAGGAAAGAACAAAGATCAGGAGACAGTTGTGGCAGTGCCTGAATGTGGTGACGGCACAGAGGAGAGCTACAGGCCCAAGTACGGAGTGAGAATATCTTTTTGGCCTTCCAGAACAGCATGTTGGGAACAATGTCTTTCCCTTGCGAGAAAGGAGAGGAGCCCTGTACCCTCTTTCTGTAAGTCTTCATCCTGTTTATGTTGGTTGTAATGAGACTGGAAAGAAGGACACACATTTTACTTCAAGTGAGAGAGGTTGGGAGTCTGCTTGTAGTTCATTCATGGCTGCTATCAGGCACCCCTGGTAGAAACTTTGCACCCACCAGCAAGGGATGACCTCTGTGCATCACTCTGCTGGTGAGGCAGGAACTGATGCTTTGTTAGAGCTACTTTTCACGCTGGTGCCAAGGATAAACAGTGGGAATAGTTCTGAGCTGCTAAAAATTGCACTTGATGAATATTTGACATGATGAGAAGGTGCAGTTCAACGCACATCTCTGTTGATTTATCAGTGGCTTGCACAATGGCAACACCTATGTACATAGATCCATAACTCCATGGAATGTACATGAGAGTTCAAAACCAAAAGGACTTCCTGCGGACATCAAATGAGCCACTCTTGGTGGCCCCTGATGGCCTCTGAGACTGAAACAGGAGAGATTGTTGTCTCTACACCTCAGCACAGCAAGTGTGGGTCCTTTCCAGAACACATTTGAAAAACCTGATTGCTTTTAGGGACAGAAGTTTTCAGTACATGATAAACTGAAGGGCATGTGGTCTCACAGACTTCTGTGAGAAAAACAGGTGCAGGGACCTAAATTTCTGTTCACTCTGAAAGGGTGGAATAGAGAAATGGCAGAAATGGTCCAACAAGCAAAAAAGATAAAAGTAGACCAAGAGATGAAAATGGGAGTAAAATCACAATCTAGAAACTGGTATGCTGACTCTCTAGAGTTGGAGACTTTGCATCTAGAATTTAGGCATCTGCTGCTGGTCACCATTCTGTGTGGACAGCAGCATGATTCATTAGTAAGTGCTTGCAGTACATTCCCAGACTAACCACTGCAGTGGTCAAGCTTCAGTTGTGGCAGGCTTCAGCCATGTGGTTGTCCTCTTAGTGAATCTTAGTGAGTCTCTTTTTATGGAATGTAAGCTGTGATGCCTGAGATGAGATACAGATGCCTGTATCTTAGACAGCAACAAGATACAGGTGTATTTTTAACCTAGTAAGTTTTCTGTGGAACATCTTGGTTCTTCCCTTAAACATTGAAAGTCACCATCTCTTTGCAATGTTGGCGGAGAACAAAATGGTAGTAAGCACAGTCTTTTCACTAAGATATTATTTTAGATATATTTCTGACCTAAGGTTGCTCCAGGCAATGAAGAGTAGAGAAATATCAAGGTGTGTTAGGCCTGCAGTAAAGAAAGGGATGGAGAACATCCGACCACTTTTGGAGTGTTCTTTGAGATCCACCTAAGGGAACAGCACAGCCAAAGTTAATAGGATCTGCTTCTAGTGTATAGTGCTAATTGTTGTGAAAATTGGCATAATTGGGCCCATTCAGTGGTAGGAATCTCACATGGAAGTCATTTTACTGTATCTATGACAAAACTGCAAACTACTGCTCTGAGAATGTTAGACAGAGAAAAAAGAAAGGTTTCAATATGGTGGAATTATACTAATGGGAAGTTCTCAACCTTGAAGAGGGTTAGGATTTTTAGTATGACCATTGATAAGAATAATACTGCTCTCAGCAAACCTTTCTATTCAGAGTGAATTACTTTGCTGGCACCTGATTGACAAAGATGTTTTTTGGTATCAGACACAACACACAGTACACAAGGACACATATTTTCTCACTGGAGAGCAACAGATTATTGCCTGCACTGCTGTTTTTTAACATCACAACCTAAATGGCTTTTATGTTCTGAAAACAAAAAGCAGGGAGGAGAAATAAAAGCTTGAAGAAAAAAATAATTTTCCAATAACCCCCATTAACTGTAGAGGTCATCGAGGCAAAATGAATGGGACTAGAAATCCACTAAAAGCTACAGTACAAGGTACATTGAGACTGACAAGCCTTTCACCAAGTAGTTACAAATGGGACTAATTGTTTAAACTTGTTAGCCATTGCCAGAGCCTCTGATCCTTGAGTCAGCTATGGAGGTTATGGCAGAAATCAATAAGGCATTGCTCACAGTGAACTGCTAGGCCATATAGATTGCCTGAAGGGAATTGCTCAGTTCCCTCTGGTCTGGAAACTGAAAGCAGGCAGCTGAATCTCCAGAAAAACTGAGAACACCAGCCTGGGCAATTAAGGCTTTTGCCACTTAGGGCAATGGTGAGGATAAGGGGAGAGAGTAGAAATTCACCACGAGGGATTACCGGCTGGACTTCCGTGCTGTGCTGAACCTTGTGGTGGATGTACAAACATCATTTGCATTAAGAAGCGGATGACCTGAGGCTAGCACTTTTGCCTTGGACGTAACAAAAACCTTGGCAGTACCATCACTGGTATGGAGT